>NC_072383.2:19905000-20050000 GCF_028885625.2 Pongo pygmaeus | reverse complement strand
TGAACCTTACTCTGAGGGGCACTGGTTGGTTAACTCCACCCCAGAAGTACTGACAGATCATTTTTGGGGGTGTGCTGTATCTCTAGTCAGATCTAGAACTTGCTATAAATGTAAAAACCATCACCACCCACTGGAAGCTATTCCAATTAGCCAGAGAAGCCGTCTTTGTGCACCATTCGGCTGCACAAAAGCAGAACGGCAAGGGCTGAATTTGTGCTTTAGACAGGCTCTGCAAACTCCATATGAAAGGCTGAGGGTGGTTGCCATGAACACAATTTTAGATTATCTCCTCCTTCATTCAAGCTTTCAGAAAGAGCTTGCCACCAGATTTGTTAAAAGGATCCCAGCTCACGTGAGTGATTTCTTGGCACAAAAAGCCTTCCTTTCCTGTTATATTACAGCTTGTGCGCCGCATTTCTTCAACAGGCAAGTTCTCCTTCACAAACAGAAAGCAAGCTCGTGCAACCGATGGCAATCCTAAAGCTACATTTAGATAGCCCAATTCCTCAGCTTTAGCTTTAAAACGATTAGAATCATTTTACCTCAAACATCTTTATTGCTTCACCTGAACTGGCCAATATTTTGTAATGGTTTTTTCTTTTCTTTCTTTTTTTTCTTTTTGCTACTAAGGCTAATAAGAAAACAATCTTCTTGGGTTTTTGGTGCTAAAATCATAAGTGGTCTTTCTTGCAGCATTGGAAAATATGACTATAACTGTGAAAACTATGTTTACTGCCCAGTACACATGCATGTCCCAATACTCTGGAATAGAAATCAAAGGCATTTCATTGTTTGAATGGCCTGTAGCTGGAAGCTCTCCAGGCAAACAAGAAGGTGAAGACACAGAGCAGGACCTCAGGCAGCATTCTGAGGACATGAAGCAAGCTGATTTGTGACTGGTAATAAAAAGTATTATCTTGCCTCACTTCACGGAGAGGCATCCAAAGCAGTGTTCTCTATTTACCTCACGGAGAGGCATCCAAAGCAGTGTTCTCTATTTACCTCCTAGTGAATGATATGCGCTGAGAGCCAGAGAAATCAGCGACCAGCCAGAGAAATCAGCAACCAGCTCATAGTCATGCAGATGAATATATCACGTATCACATTGCTCTCTATTCTGATTTTCACCTGAAATTACCACTGAGATTTTGAGGTCAAACAAAAGATTTTCTGCAAAACATTGAGAAATGCAAAGTTCTCTAGGGACTTTTCAGGTGCAACATTTTGAAATAATTTACTCCTCCACAAAAAGATTATGAGGCAAATGGGTATTTTGTGCCATTTATTATATCTGGTGTGGACACAGAAGTGTTAACATTTTTACACAGGAGTTTCTGCTTTCTCCTTTCTGCTTCCTTCCCATTTGAAGCCTTAGCCCGGAACATAAGTAAACAGATCATGTTTCATATATATATATATATATATATATATATATATATATATATATATATATATACACACACACACACACACATATATACATATATATATATATATACCAAAAATGAGCTGTGTGCTTATCAAGGAATTCACAGCATAAGATCTTACACCCTCTGTTTCTAGGACAAAACTGGTGGAAAGACAGGGGTCATGTCAGATGGGACTGGGCTGAAATCATGGCTCTGTCATGCACTTGCTGAGTTATGGGCATGCATACTTAACCCCCAGGAACTTCACCGTAAAATAAAACTAATACCACCTTGCTTTCAAGGTTGGTGTGACAATTAGAAATAATATACTGCGTCAAATGCCTGGCTCATTAGATTACTCTCCTTGTATTATTGTTGTTATTATGATGACCAGTACTACTAATGCCTAATAAAAATTATGTGCTTAAAAGAGATTTGCTTTGTGGATGAATTAATGAATATTTACCAACAGTTCTCCTTAGGGACCCTCAATTGCCTGTGACAAAATCAATATACTAAAGCAGTGCCTCTCAAACTTTAAGGCACACATTAATCGCTTGGAAATCTTGTTAAAATGCACACTCTGTGGGTAAGGTGGGAGGAGCACTTGAGACCAGGAATTCGCCTGGACAACATAGGAAGATCTCATCTCTACTAAAAACTTTTTAAAAAATTAACTGGCCACAGTAGAGCATGCCTGTAGTCCCAGCTATTCAGGAGGCTGAGGTGGGAGTATCGCTTGAGCCTGGGAGATTGAGGCTGAAGTGAGCTATGATTGTGCCACTGCACTCCAGCCTAGGCAACAGAGTGAGACCCTGCCTAAAAACAAAAACAAACAAACAAACAAACGCATATTCTGGGTCAATAAGTCTGAGGTGGGGTCTGAGATTCTGCATTTCTAATAAGCTCCCAGACCATGCTGACCATACTTTGACTGAATTCCTAGATGATCCCATTATCTAGAAATAGACCAGTTCTTTAGATACTCAAGAGACACCAAAATATATTCTACCCTAGTAAAACCTGAACACCAGTTAGACACAATTGGTTTTTCTCACCACAGCAACCAACTAATAACAGATTCTCAACAGTGTTATTATCTTTGCTCAAGTGATCAGGGAGTTGAGCTCCAATTACCTCATCAATGAACTTTCCACATGCAATGAGCTAAGAATCAAATCGCATCCCAGGCTTATGAACAAGGGCCAGGTCACACCTATCTCCAGCTTTGTCTTATGAGTCAAAAAATATCTGTTATTGTGGTAACTGAAAACTGAGTTTTGAAGGTCTCCATAATAAAAGGCAAGAATATCAGTGAAAATAACATTTACTTGCAACTTCACTTCAGTTTGTTTTATGCCAACTGAGTGTCAGACAACACAAACACTGGAAAGGGGAGTGGGGAGGGCAAGAGGAACAGGCCCTTGGCTTCATGGAACTTACAGTCTAGGGAAGAGGCCGTGCTCACTGTGCCATGCCAGGATGTTGGCCCAAAGCCCAACGTCCTCCACATTGCCCAGAAAGAGCCATGGTTGTACATTTCTGCCCAGGGGGGCTTTCTCTTCCGCTCAGACTGTTGACACAGATACAAACAAACATGATAGGTACTTGGGTGCCACAGGACATTAATCTAAAACAGGAGGGACTAACCTAGACAAAAGGGCACCAAGGAAGGCCGTTCTGAAGAAGTGACGCTCAAGCCAAGATCAGAAGGATGAATGATCAAGGGCAGGTTTCCAGAAGGAAAGGTTGTGGAGAGTGGCAGAAGGAAGAGCATGCTGAAAGCTGCAGAAGCATAACAATGTCTTTCCCATCAACACATATCATTGTGTTTTCTTAAAAATTAAAAAAAAAAAAGAAAAACAGCAGAAAAGGGTAGAAAATGATGGAAGAACAGAAACAAATCCAATATGGCTTCTCTCCACTAGCTAAATACTCATATAGGGAGGACAAAAAGAAGAAGCAAGAATCCCCACATAACCCATATGCCAAGATATATGAAGATCTTCAACTTTATAAGGAGCATAACAAGTGCTATAGAAGTGCAAATAAGTAAATAAATAAAGAAATACCTAAATACATTTCTGGCAGGCATCATTCAGCCAGGTCACCTGCCATCACCTTGCAAATGAATATGACAGACAGCCCCTCTATCAAAAGTTGGATTTCTGGCCTGGCACGGTGGCTAATGCCTGTAATCCCAGCACTTTGGGAGGCTGAGGCGGACGAATCACATGAGAACAGGAGTTTGAGACCAACCTGGCCAACATGATGAAACCCCGTCTCTACTAAAAATACCAAAATTAGCCAGGCATGGTGGCGCGCACTTCTAATCCCAGCTCTTGGGAGGCTGAGGTGGGAGGATCAGTTGAACCCAGAAGGCAGAGGTTGCAGTGCGCTGAGACGGTGCCACTGTTCTCCAATCTGGGCGACAGAGTGAGACCCTGTCTCAAAAAAAAAAAAAAAAAAAAAAAAAGATATATTTCCAAAAAGACACCAGAATAATCTGGTTTCACTATAAGGCTGAAAATTAATGAATATGTTATATATTTGAGGGTGGGATTTTTTTCTTAATTAGGGAATGAGAGAAATTAATCATTTACAAAAATACTTCAAAAGCAAAGTGCTTTGCAAAGCATCATTTGCAAAGCAGTTTTCAATTGACTCCCATAGGTTTGGTGAGTAGGTATGAATTTGCTTCATGATATTTGGTAATAAGACAATGTTTCATTTCTGTATTTTTATTAGTCAAATTAACTTTGGTCCCAATCTACCCTTAGCTAGTAGGGTTAATGGAAAATTCAATTTGGTTCTCCCTCTTGTTATTTGGAGTAAGGTCATCCCATCTGTTTGTCCAGGATCATATAACAATTTGGGGAGTTCGTCGTGCTTGGAAAATCAGGGACTGTGGTGGTTGTCACGGTTACCATTGTTTCTCCCGCACCTGAAGATACTACAAGCACTGCCCACCATTACATCAGGGGCCTCTGAGATGCAGTCCCAGCTGTCCTTTCTTCTTATCTCAGGCTCTATAGAGAGATATTCGGTAACGTGTAAAAATGAAGAGGGAAAGCAGACAGTAGGCCTAGAAAAGCTTGTGCCACAAAGGAAGTGCTCAAAAAACTAATGGGGACATGTCAGAAAGGGGGAAAGGAAGATGAAAGCACACCAACAAATAAGTATAGAAAGATGATAGAAATACAAAGTCACCATTTATAACCACAAAAATAATAACTGATTCAGGCTATAATTATCAATGGATACTAAAACTGCTGGATGTAAGTTTGATGGAGAACAGGATATAGAGAATCATGGCAGAAAACAGCTTACCAAATGATCAACCTAGCACCAACAATAACTGGGCAAACTTGATATCATGTGCCTCTTCTTGCATTACACTGAAATGGCTAAAATATCGCCTATGTATTACTAGCTGAATCATGAGAAAGCTGTTGGACAAAACTAAATTGAGGGATATTCTGTAAAGCAACTGGCCTGGATACTTCAAAAACTGTCAATGTCATAAAAGACAAAGAATTAGTTTAAGGAACTGTCCTAGATAAATTAAAAGAGATTTAAAGAGATACAATAAATAAATATACCACTTGCTCCTTGATTTGGTCCTCATTTTGTAAACAGCTATAGGCCAGAGGCAGTGGCTCATGCCTGTAATCCCAGAACTTTGGGAGGCCAAGGTGGGTGGATGACTTGAGGTCAGGAGTTCAAGACCAGCCTGGGCAACAGAGTGAAACCCTTCTCTACTGAAAATACAAAAATTAGCTGAGAGTGGTGGCACGCACCTGTAGTCCCAGCTACTTGGGAGGCTGAGCCACAAGAATCAGTTGAACCTAGGAGGCGGAGGTTGCAGTGAGCCAAGATCGTGACAGAGTGAGACCCTGTCTCAAAAAAATAAAGGGGGAAACAGCTACAAAGGTCATTAGGACAAGAAGGGGAAATCTGAACATGAGCTACTCACTAGATATGTGCAGTATTCATATTAAATGTTTTGAATGTGATAATTGTTCTTACAAGCTACAAGCTGGAGTATTTAGGAGTGATATCTATAACTAGCACTCAAATTATTCAACAAAATATGTGGGAGGGCATGCAGAAGAATGGAATTAGACCCCAATCTCTCACCATGTTAAAAAACATTAACTCAAAATGGATTTAAGACTTAAATGTAAGACCTAAAACAATAAAACTACTAGAAGAAAACATAAAGGGAAAGCTCCATCACATTGATCAAGGCAAGGGTTTATTTTTATTTTTATTTTTTAGTCCATCTGCATAAAAGATTTTTTTAAATAAAACCTCAAAGGCATAGGTAACACAAGCAAATATAGATAAGTGGGATTACATCAAACTAAAAAGTTTCTATACAGCAAAGGAAACAATCAACAGAGTAAAGGGACAACCTACAGTATGGGAGAATATATTGGCAAACTATACACCTGATAAGGGGTTAATTATTCAAAATATATAAGGAACTCAAACATCTCAGCAACAAAAAAATATATAACCTGATTTAAAATTGTGCAAAAGACCTGAATAGACTTTTCTCAAAAGATATACAAATGGCCAACAGATATATGAAAAAATGCTCACATTGCTAGTCATCAGGGAAATGCAAATCAAATCTACAACTGAGATACCACCTCACTCCAGTTAGAATAGCTACTATCAAAAAGATGAACTATAACAAGTGCTGGTGAGGACATGAGGAAAGGGATCACTTACACACTGCTGGTGGGAATGTAAATTAATACAGCCATTATGGAAAACAATATGAAGATTCTTCAATAACTTAGAACTACCACATGATCCAGCAATCCCGCTATTGGATAAATAGCCAAAGGAAATGAAATTAGTAAGAAGATATCTGCATTCCTATGTTTGTTGCAGCACTATTCACAATAGCCAAGATACGAAATCAAAGTAAATGTCTATTAATGGATAAATGAAGAAAATAACAATGGAATACAATTCAGCCATAAAAAAAAAAGAGTGAAATCCTGTCATTTGTGATAACATGAATGAATCTGGAGGACATTACATTAAGTGAAATAAGCCAGGCACAGAAAGGCAAATACTGTATGATCTCACTCATGTGTGGAATCTTAGAAGTTGTTCTCACAGAAGTACAGAGTAGAATAGTGGTTACCAGAAGATAGGGAGGCAGGGGGAAGGTTAGTCAATTGGTATAAAGCTACAGTAAGACAGGAAGAATAAGTTCTGGAGTTTTATTGCACAGTAGAGTAACTGGAGTTAACAGTAATGCATGATATATTTCAAAACAGCTAGAAGAGAGCTATTCAAATGTTCACAAAGAAATAAATGTTTAAGGTGAGGGATGTGCTAATTACCCTGATTTGTTCATTACACAATGTATACATGCATCAAAACATCACATTGTACCCCATAAATATGTACAATTATTGAGTATCAATCAAAATTTTTTATAATGAGGGGAACTGAGTCAGAGAGAAAGAAGAAACAAATGGGACAAAATGTAAAAAAAAAAAAAACAAAAATATCCACTCTGTAATTCACACACATCTTTGTCAGAGAGCTGAAAAGCACATAAGGTAATATCTGATTGGTGATTAAGATTCTCTGCCTTAAGTAGAGAACAAAGGGACAATGGAAAAAAATACTCCAACTAGTCTGTCTCTTCGTCACTGTTTATAAACAATCAATGTAGGCCAAACCTAGGGATTAGTCCTCCGGAGCTCGCTTCCCTATCTCAACACAATGAGACCAAGTCATGTAGTTGCTCAAGCCAGAAAACTCACCTAATCCTAGTGATACATTTCCCAAGTATTTCTCAAATCCACTCATTTCTTCTCTTCATTACTGCTACCAGTCTAAGTTAACATCTTCCCTCACCTGGCCCATGGCAATGGTTATCCCACAGGCCTCCTTGTATCCACACACTTCCTCTTATCTATTCTCATAACATTATAAAGTAACATCTGATCATGCGCTACCATACTAAATGCCCTGCAATGGCTGTCTCGGGATGAAATCCTGTGACCTCTAAGCCCTGCCGGATCTAGCACCTAACTTTCCAGCCTTGCTTTGTGCCACTCTCCCTCTTGCCATGGTCACTCCCATCTTTTCACACACACTGCTTTTTCGCCTGGATAATCCCTTCATCAAAGACTAGGTTATTGTCCTTGCTTTGTAACTCCATAGTTGTTTTTGCTAATTTCCCTTTTGTTCACACTCACCCAACTTTAATTACTTAAGTATGCATGTCTTCCTAGCTAGACTATAACTCCAGTGAAGGCAGTATGGTGTGTTTTGTTTACTTCCATAACCCTAATGTCTAGCACAAGGCCTGGAATTTAAATATCCAAGAAATTTCTGTCAGTTGTACTTTGAATTTGACTGCAGGCCTAGCCTAAATGGGGAGGAGGCCAAAATCCCCTTCAAGTCCTCCTCCTGCAAAGCGGCACTGTGCTGGTTGATGCATTCATCATGGGAATGAATGAAAGCCTACCGGGATAATTGACACTCCCCAGATGAAGCTAAATGATCTGAATCTCTAATTTTGAGGAGGGATATCGGGAAAAGAGATGAATACATAGCCTATCTAACTGGAAAAATGCCTGGAGATGACTGTAACAGAATTTATTTTAAAAACATCAAGCAGCAACAGTAATGATCACAGCTGATTATTACAATCCTCCTGCCCATGGTGACTGTTTTTAAGGTGTTTTTTTTTTCATAGACTTTAAGAAGTAAAAATCTGACGTTCATATTTACCAAAAAAATTTTTTTAAAGACTGATAGTATCTAAGATTGATGAAAGTGTAAAAAAATAAATATTCCCTTTCCTGAGACTACAAATTGGTATTGCCCTTTGGGAGGGTAACTTGCCAGCACTGTATGTATCGATTTTGACCCAGGAATCCCACTTCTAAAATGTATTCTTCAAAATACCTCTATAGGCTGGGCTCAGTGACTCATGCCTGTAATCCCAACACTTTGGGCGGTGGGAGGATTGCTTGATACTAGGAGTTCAAGACCAGCTTGGGCAACAAAATAAGAGCCTGTCTTTAAAATTATAAAAAAATTAGCCAAGTGTGGTGGTGCATGCCTGTGGTACCAGCTACACTGGAGGCTGAGGCAGGAGGACCACTTAAGCCCAGGAGGTAGAGAAGGCAGTGAGCTGTGTTTGCACCACTGCACTCCAGTCTGTGTGACAGAGTGAGACCCTGTTTATAAACAAACAAACAAACAAAACTCTATGCATAGAAACACATAAAGATGGCCAGGTGCGGTGGCTCACACCTGTAATCCTAGCACTTTAGGAGGCGGAGGTTGCAGACAGCAGTGATGGTGCACCCCAGCCTGGGCAACAGAGCAAGACTCTGTCTTAAAAAAAAAAAAAAAAAGTATAATCACGTTTTAATAATAAACATTAATATATTAGTATGTGATATATTAGGATATTTCCTTTTATGTACAGACAAGATTTTTTCTCCCCGACTGGTTTCATAACATATAATGTGTTGAGCATCAGCACGTCACTGGACTCCTGATACCCATGAGGTGTTCCAGTGCGTGTGTGTGCTACAGTTAGCCAGTTCCCTATTGTTGAATATTATAGTTTCCAGTGTCTCCCAGTATCAATAAAGATTTAATAAACATCCTTGTATTTGTATTTATGTAATTTCCTACAATGAAAAATATTTACTCAAAGAGGAGAAACATTTTTCAGTCTTTTGTGTCTTTTGTTATTTCCTTTCTAGAAATGTTCTGCAGCATTGTTTTAAGTTCCCTTTCCAACCCTGAATATTACCATTAAAGAGAAAAATCAATAGGTAAAAAGGGCAGTTCATTTTTAAAATTTATGTTTATTTTATTACAACAAAGGCTGGATATATTGTTTATTGGCCAATTACATATATATATATATGCCTCCTCCTGCTGGGTTTAAGCAATCCTTCCACCTCAGCCTCCCGAGTAGCTGGGATTACAGGTGCGTGCCACCACGTATGGCTACTTTTTAAAATTTTTTTGTAGAGACAAGATTTCATTATGTTGCCCAGACTGGTCATGAACGCCTGAGCTCTAGTCATCCTCCTGCCTCAGCCTCCCAAAGTGCTAAGATTACAGGCATAAACCACTGTGCCTGGTTTTATTATTCATCTATGTAAGTGTATTTCTCTTCTTTTTTTTTTTTTTTGTTGAGATAGAGTCTTGCTCTGTTGCCCAGGCTGGAGTGCAATGGCACGATCTCAGCTCACTGCAACCTCTGCTTCCTAGGTTCAAGCAATTCCCCTGCCTCAGCCTCCTGAGTAGCTGGGATTACAGGCGCCCGCCACCACGCCCAGCTAATTTTTGTATTTTTAGTAGAGACAGGGTTTCACCATGTTGGTCAGACTGGTCTCAAACTCCTGACCTCAGGTGATCCAGCCACCTCGGCCTTCCAAAGCGCTGGGATTATAGGCATGAGCCACCGTCCCGGCCCTATGTAAGTGTATTAATCCTTTTTTTCTGTCACATGTTGCAAACAATATTTGTCTAACTTTTGTTACTTTTATACAGTTTTTTTTTTCTTTTTTGAGACAGGGTCTCGCTCTGTTGATCAGGCTGGAGTTCAGTGACGTGATCGTGGCTCACTGCATTCTTGACTTTCTGGGCTCAAGCAACACCCCCCAAGAACACCCGAGACAGGGTTTCACCATGTTTGCCAGGCTGGTCTCGAACTCCTGACCTCAGGTGATCCACCTGTCTCAGCCTCCGAAAGTGCCGGGATTACAGGCATGAGTCACCACACCCAGCTAGAGATCACTTTTTAGAAGCTACTTAAAGGAAGAAATACTTTATATCAGAGATTGTGATCTTTTCTAAAGAGTGAAGGACAAATTGCAAAAATCTCATCAGAAATGGATTCATTTTCCTACTATCATATCCTGTTATAAATAAACCTTAGCTAAAACACACACTGCTTGATCAATCGATTACAATATCCTTAACAACTGACTTTATAACCATTAGAATTATTTGCATTAAAAAATATAGTAAATGCCCCACACTTTAAGCTTAATATGCAGAATTACTACCACTAATTTCTACTTTCATCATGCCATATTTGCATAAAGGGTGATCAATTCATTCTTAAAAATAGCTATTTTAGAAAGTCTTCACTATATTCACTCAATTTAGTAAAGATCTGCTAAAATATAACATTACAGTAAAGACCAAATAATATAGACAAATTTAACATGGGATACAACAGCTGGTTATAATAACAGAAAAGTATTTGTGATTTTGCCTAGTAGTCTTTTGACTTTGGTGATAATTTTGTGACTGTGCCACTGAAGAACATCCTGGATCAGAGTTTATTAAACTGATGCCAGAGGTAAATAATGAGCAGAGGTAATCACAGCCCTAGAAGAAAATCCCCCATCTTTCCCTTCCCAACCCACTCTTGCTTCCTCCAATACCTACTACAGTCCAGGTTTTCAGGTTTAAAAAATGGGTCTTCACTCATTTATACATACGAGGAAATGGACACCTGAGTGGTTAAGTGACTTGGCCTAAAGTCACAAGGCCGCTTGGAATTAGCATTTACAGCCATCTTCCTGCTCACTCCCCATCATTCATATTCACTGAAGATTTTACACTTGTTTCCAAGCTTCGTGTGTTGATCTCTACAACTCTTAACAATCATTTTTGCTGATTCTGAAGTGCATGTTAAAGGGATTAATGCCACACTCTAACCTCTCAGTTACTCAACTCCCTTAAATCCATTGATCACAGCCTCAATCCCCCACCATCACCCTTCTCACGGTCATATGTTGGATCTTTGTGCTGGCAATTGATGTATCACGAGCAAAACTTAATTCTAAGCATCTCTGACCATACTTCTGACTTTCCATTTCGCTTCCTCTAGTAACAGTAAGTCCAGCAGTTCTTCAACCCCATCAGTACCTAAGATCTCTCAATCTTTCAGTCTCACTATCATGACCTCACTTCCTTCCTCATCCAAATTGGTACAAACCACCTATTTTCCTAGGACCTCTTTCCCTTCACTCTATCTACCTAATAAAACCTCAGTTCCAGTTAAACTCAGCTCTCCACCTACTCCATACCTGTACCCACACAGCTCATTATAACTAGGGGAAAAACATACAATGGTATTTGCTGTCACTCTAAATTTGACAGCAAACCTCGTGTGTTATTTCAGAACTGTCCAATATTTCAATTAGATTTCCTTATTCCATTCACTCTTCCAGATCATTATCTTTCATACCTTCTCCTCTTTCTCCAAAAGAGAGGAAACTGGAATACACCCAACTGCATGCTCCCTTTTGTCACTTAGATGCTTAATAGACATCTCAAACTTAACGAAACTCAATTTCTCCACCAAAGCTCATTCTTGTAAAGTCTTTTCTAAACTAGTAAGATGCTCCATCTTTCACTCAATTGCACTAATATTAGCATCATATTTAGCTAGCCCATACACACACACTTCATCTCGAATATATCTACTGTTACCCCTTCTTGCCAACTCCATTGCTACTACCGGAATCCAAGTCACCATGGTCTTTTTCTTAGATTCATATAAAACCCCAAATAGCTTTTCCTCTTTCCATTTGTGTGGAGAATATGTTCTGTTCTCCACAAAGCAACCTGTAATCCTTTGTTGGTTTTGGGTTTTTGGGTTTTTTGTTTTTTTTTTTTTTTGAGACAGGGTCTCGCTCTGTCACCTGGGCTGGAGTCCAGTGGCACAATCATGGCCCGCTGCAGTCTCAAACTCCTAGCCTTGGCCGGGCATGGTGGCTCATATCTGTAATCCCAGCCCTTTAAGAGGCCAAGGCACGTGGATTACCCGAGATCAGGAGTTTGAGACCAGCCTGGCCAACATGGCAAAACCCTGTATCTACTGGAAAAAAAAAAAAAAAAAATTAGCCATGCACGGCGGTGTGCACCTGTAATCCCAGCTACTCAGGAGGCTGAGGCTGGAGAACTGCTTCAATCCAGGAGGTGGAGGTTGCAGTGAACTGAGATAGCACCATCACACTCCAGCCTGAAGGACAGAGTGAGTCTCCATCTCAAAAAACAAACAAACAAACAAAAAACCCTCCCGGCCTCAAGTGATCCTCCTGCCTTGGCCTCCCAAAGTACTGGGATTACAGGCGTGAGCCACTGTGCCTCGCCTGTAATCCTTTTAAAATAAATCCTGTCATTTCACTCACTTGTTCATAACCCTCCAAAAACTTTGATCATATTTAGAATAAAATCCAAGGTGCTTTCCAATGGCTTATGAGCCCCTATATCGGCAAGCAGCTAACCATGGCCAATGTGCCAAATCTGGCTCACTCTCTACTTTTGTAAATATAAATTTTACTGGAATGCAGCCATGTCCATCTTTCTATATAACATCTATGGCTGCTTTCCCACTACAACAGAGATGAGTAGTGGAGACAGACCCCTTTTACAACCTACCCGCCAGCCATACCTGGCAAAAAATTAAAAATAAAAAAAATACATTTTTAAAAAAAAAGTTTGCAGAGAAGTTTCGCCAACCCCTGCCCTTCATGGTGTGCCCCTAGTTGTGCCTCACTGGCTGTGTTCCAGCCACACCACCAGCCACCGCCCCTGCCCCCCCGCCCCCACGCTTCAGGCCTTTGTGCTCGCACCACCTGCCTGGAACACACTCTGCCACGTAGCCCAGGCCTAGCTCCCTCATGCTCTTCAGGTCGCTGCTCCGACATTACCACCTGATTACCATCTAATTTAGATGAGACTTTGGATTTTAGACTTTAGAACTGATGCTGGAACGAGTTAAGATACTTGAGGTTGCTGGGTGGAATTAATGTATTTTGCACGCAAGAACATGAATTGTGGGGGAGGGGTGGGATGATATAGACTGTTTGTGTTCCCCAAAAGCCATGTTGAAATCCTAACCCACAATGTAGTAGTAATAAGACAGTAAGGCCCTCCTGGGGCCTTTGGGAGGCATCATGAGGGTAAAGCCCTCATGAATAGGATTAGTGTCATGAAAGACACCCCAGACAGCTCTCCTCCCATAAGCTTTTTAGAATGTGAGACTACAAGAAGACAGCAGTCTGAAGACAGCCTGAAAGAGGACATTCTCCGGAACCTGGGTATACTGACACCCTGATCTCAGAATTTCAGTCTACAGAACTGAGAAATACATTTCTGTTGTTTATAAGCCACCCAGTCTATGCTACTTTGTTAGCAGCTCAAACTGCCTAAGATAGCTGATTTCTCCTTTTTCCTCATTTGACTCCTCCTTCTTCTTCGAGTTCCTGTATTTTAAACAGAGTGGACAACAATTAATCATAAAAACAGAAACACTGTAGTTTAATTTTGCCTGAGAATGCTTAATCTAAGCCGATATAAACTGCATAACTTACAGTCTGAGAATACATCCCTGATCCTTGTATCTGCTTAACTCTCATTCACACTAGTGAAGCCACAGCAATGGATGCTAACAAACTACTGTTTATTTCTAATGGTGTGAATTTCCAGCTCCCAGTCCAGCATGTAAGGAACTTGGAAGTCATCAATCCATCCCAGCAAGTAAAAAACTGAGCCGAAAATCAATAACTCTTTTTGTGTTTTTTGAGACAAGGCCTGGCTCTACTGCCCAGGCTGGAGTACAGTGGCGCAATCTTGGCTAACTGCAACCTCTACCTCCCAGGCTCAAGCCACCCTACCACCTCAGCCTCCTGGGTAGCTGGGACTACAGGCACATGCCACCACATCTAATTCTTGTATTTTTTTTGTAGACACAGGGTTTTGCCATGTTGCCCAGGCTGCTCTGGAACTCATGAACTCAAGTAACCCACCCACCTCTGCCTCCCAAAGTGCTGGGATTACAGGCGAGAACCACCACGTCCAGCAACAACTCTTCTTAAATCTGTCAAATTGCTGGAGGCTCAATGTGGACGAGTCTAAAAGTTTAAAAATCCAAAGGGCCCAGTCTTAGTGCCTACCATCCCCCTCTACCCACATACGTTTGTGAGTTCATCTCCAGAAGTTCTACCAGGTTCTCACAGTGAAGACAGAAAAAAAAAAAAAAAAACCACACGTTTTCAGCAGGGGGATAAGAAAACCAGCCATTTGGAATATACCCAGAGCATTCTGTTCTAAATAAGGCCTGCCCTCAAAGAAAACAAATTCGTCAAGGGAAACTACTTAACCAGAGCCTAACTTACTAACGTTTTATCAGAGACCAACCAACTTGGGAAAGGCCCTGTAGATGGGAACACTGAAACTCGGCCATCTAAACCGCAGCCCCCTCTAGCCATCCTATCCCAATTAAAGAGGGGGAAAAACTGAAAAGCACTTGTAAAGGTCACAGCCCAGGGGCACAAGTTCACTGAAAGACTGAGACATAATTGTAGGACTATAGAATGCTTCCTCACCCCCAACACTTCACCACCACTTCATTAAGGGCCTATTTATGACCACCTTTCAACAAAAAAGTACAAGGCAAACCAAAAGGCAAAAACCAGTTTTTGTTTGTGTTTGTTTTTTTAAGGCAGAGCATTGCTCTGTTGCCCAGGCTGGAGTGCAATGGCGGGATCTCGGCTCACTGCAACCTCTGCCTCCTGGGTTCACACAATTCTCCCACCTCAGTATCCCAAGTAGCTGGGATCACAGGCGCCCGCCATCATGACTATTTTTGTATTTTTGTAGAAACGGGGTTTCACCATGTTGGTCAGGCTGGTCTTGAACTCCTGACCTCAGATGATCCACCTGCCTCGGCCTCCCAAAGTGCTGGAATTACAGGTGTGAGTGCTGGAATTACAGGTGTGAGCCACTACATCCACATCCAGCCAAAAAGCACAATTTTTAAAGAAACACAACAAGCACCAGAACCAGACTCAGATATAGCAGAGACATTGGAATTATCACACAAGAATTTAAAATAATTATAATTAATATGCTAGGGCTCTTATGGAAAAAGTAAACAATGTGCAAGAAGAGATGGGTAATATAAGCAGAAAAATGGAAATTCTAAGAAAGAATAAAAAAATGCTAGAAAGCAAAAAACACTGTAATAGAAATAAAGAATGCTTTTCATGGGATCATTAGGAGACTGGACACAGGTGAGGATAAAATCTCTGAACTTGAGGATATGTCAAAAGAAACTTCCAAAACTAAGAAAAAGAAAGCGGGGCAGCGGGGGTGGGTGGGGGGGAATGGAAAAGGGAAAAGGAAAAGGAAACAGAATATCCAAGAGGTGGGACAACTATTGAAAGTAATGGCAAAAACCGCAATTACTTTTGCACCAACCTAATTAAAAATGTGTAAAATACATGTAATGGGAATACAAGGACAGAAGAACAGAGGAAATATATGAAGCAATAATAACTGATAATTTCCTAAAATTAATATCAGACAACAAACCACAAATCTAGGAAGCTCAGAGAACACCAAGCAGGATAAATGCAAAAAACTTGTAAGTAGGCATTTCATATTCAAACTGCAGAAAATCAAAGATAAAGAAAAATCTCGGAAAAAGCTAGAGGAAAAAACCCACCTTATCTATAGAGCACCAAGGATAAGAATAACATCATCCTTTTCAGAAAACATGTAAGCAAGAAGAGAGGGAGATGCTTAAAGTGTTGAGAGAGGGGGGAAAAAAACACCAATCTAGAATCCTATATCCTATGAAATTACAGAGAAATAAAGACCTTCTCAAACAAAATTTGAGGGAATGTGTTGCCAGTAGACTTGCCTTGCAACAAATATTAAAAGAAGTTTCTCAGAGAGAAGGATAATGATACAGGTGAGATACTCAGGTCTATATAAAGGAAAAAAGAGCAGTAGAGAAGGAATCAGTGAAGGTGAAGTATTTTTAATGATTTTGCAACATATTTATCTTGTTGTTTGTCATCATCTAAAAGTCATTTCAATCCCTAGGCAATCAGTTGCATAACAACTGGAAATAGTTTCAAAGCATGCAGAGAGATGAGCAAAGCTTGGTTAGAATGTGTATGACACTGATTAATATATTTTCTTTCAAAGATGCTTATTCTTTTAACACAGCCTTGCAAAATACATTCAAATAATTAACTATTTATCAAAGTAGCACATTAGTAAGATTTCTGGATTTATAGTCAAGCAGAACTGGTTCAAACTCCAGGCTCAGTCACTTGCTGACTGTATGTCTTGGACAAGTTACCCAAGTATCTCATTTGTAAAACAAAAATAGTAAAAACCACATTTCATACATTAACTGTAAGGACTAAATGTGAAGGCTAAACAAATTCCCCTAGCCCACTGTCCAGCTAATTCTAAATGCTTACTACCCAGTTATAAATGCCATGAATCTTGCAACATCCTCTTGCACTCCTTCATAAATTAGCTCAAAGCTAGCAAGTTTATGGCCAACCTCTGATAAGCATATAAAATTTAAGAGCATGCATTTCGTGGAGATCACTCCAGCTGCACCTTACTTTAAAATTTTTCCTATTTCTATTCATTTTTTAAATTGTTATCTTGCCGTATCATGAAACCTTTTTGAATTAGGGGTGGGAGAAGATTAAAAGGTAAGATGCCAAACTAATAGTTTTATATTTTTTCCAAGAGATGGATGAAACAATCCCAGAAACAGGCTTCTATAAGTATCTCAACCTCTAATCTTCATAATCAAGTATCCAATGCAGGCCTGCTAGTCCATATTCCCAGCCACAGGAAGTGCCTGGTACACACGTTATATGATTCGTTTCTGTACTTTCACTTTTTCCCTTTTCTGGCAAAAAAAAAAAAAAAAAAATCAATTATTTCCTGTTTGTACAATCTGCTTGGAATACATGTCTAATGTTCACATTTCCTTATAAACAGTAAATATCAACTAACTGTCTACACCAAATGTCATTCTCTATTTCAGGAAATAACTCCTATGTTGCTAAGTTCCTATAAAATCTACACAATGTCACAAAATAAACCATCCATCACGCTGGAGGAAAAAAATAATTGTTGGCTCAGTCCCATGTTAATGAGCCTACTTTCCCCCAACTTGGAAATAGGTACGGGCTGGTCTTCTCTACCAGTCTGAATATGAATAACATAATGGCATACCATAATTTTTGTATTTTTTAGTGTTTTAAGGATGTTTTTGGTGTTTTATTATTTCTCACAAAGATAAAATGGGAAATTTACTCTAGTACTGTTATTCTACTGCTTTTACATCCCACATAAAAAGAAAACATGTATGGCTACTACAGGACCAATACATAGCTAGAAAGGCCACCACCTTCATGAGTAAGTTAAGGTACTCCCCACCATATCCAAGGAAGTTGGAACTGATTTAATAGGTAACATATTAAGAACTGTTTAAAAAAAAAAACACATTAATTCCCCCAGTAATGAATTCTAATATTTTCAAATCTCACTCTTCAGTAAGTCTTGAATGTTTTCAAAAAGTGATTTATTTTATGTTTTTCCCTCACTGGGGAGCAGGGCAGAACAGCAGCCTTTGGGCTAGTTTCCCCATCACCACTCACGTAGGTACATCAAAACAGTTATCTTACCAGTAAATCTTTCACATAAAGCCCAAGCTCTAGCTTATGGAACACAAGGCCCTCAACAACTGGTCCTCTCTACCTCTTCAGACTTAGCTCACCTAGACACAAAGCTGTTGTTCCACTCTACAGCTCACAGAAATCCCCATCTTAAACGCCTCCATCTTCCCCTCCATTCTCCATCACTAAGCCCCAGGCATTACTTCAAAGGTAACCTCTGAGGGGAGCCTGCCTGAATGCTCTAGAGGTGGGTCAAGTGCTCTCTGTGCTTCCACATTACTCCAGGCGTACCTCCAACAGGGCACTTCACACGGTACAGAAATTACGCTAATGTCACTATGCTCTTCCTGTGCCCACATCTGGAAAGTGTGAACAAAACACCTTACTTACTCATTTATATCCCAAGTACCAAGTATATGCTGGGTACTAAAAATTCATAAAATTGTAGTAAACTTTTTATTTTTTTTTACACTTCCTGTTTCCTCTTGCAAATTTCACTTTATTCTTCCTACATCTTTTGAAAAATCACTTCCTGCTAGCCGGGTACAGTGGCTCACGCCTGTAATCCCAGCACTTTGGGAGGCCAAGGCAGGCCAATCACCTGAGATCGGGAGTACGAGACCAGCCTGACCAACATGGAGAAACCCTGTCTCTACTAAAAATACAAAATTAGCCAAGCATGGTGGCGCATGCCTGTAATCCCAGCTACTCAGGAGCCTGAGGCAGGAGAATCATTTGAACCCAGGAAGCGGAGGTTGCAGTGAGCCGAAATCGCGCCACTGCACTCTAGCCTGGGCGACAGAGTGAGATTCTGTCTCAAAAAAATAATAAAATAAAAATAGAAATACCACCACGCCTAGCGTGGTGGCAGGCACCTGTAAACCACTCAAAGTGCAGATCCCCCCGCCTCAGCCTCTCAAAGTGCTGGGATTATGGGCGTGAGCCACCATGCCCAGCCTAATTTTTGTATTTTTTAGTAGAGACGCGGTTTCACCATGTTGGCCAGGCTGGTCTCGAACTCCTGACCTCAAGTGATCCACCCATCTCAGCCTCCCAAAGTGTTGGGATTACAGGCATGAGCCACTGCGCCTGGCAGGATGGCTGATTTAAATTGGTATTTAGTACACAGGAAATAAAAGCTAAGCAGTTTTCTAATTTTTTATTTTTTTTAATCACCAGCAACTTGAACCACGGACCAATCATTCCTGACCACCACGTGGCAGCTGATAGCTTATCAAAAGTATATTTCTACTAGGTCTTAGGTTAAATCCGTACTGCTTGCAACTCAAGTGTCCAGCGTCCTGCTCTTGTTCAAGCTCATCCCAAGCAGTTAAAACTGTTCACTGGAGGTGAAATGATACACTTACCTTTATGCATGTGTAATAACTTACCACAGATTTCAAAAATATATATAAATTACATCCTCAGCCTTCCTGACATCATTTCCATTATACATCTCTGACTCATGATACCCCCCACGTGGATATCTAATAAGCATCCCAATCACAAAACATTCAAAGCTTAATTCCGAAACTCATCCCTCCCCAAACCTGCTCCACACTGCAGTCCTTGCCATCACTATCTCACAGCAGTTCCATCCTACCAGTAGTTTAAGCCAAAAACGCTGCAGTCCACCCTGACTCTCTCATACTATAACCACGCTATCAACAAATCTACCTTCAAAGGAAAATCCAAATCCCAATCGCTTTTTGTTCTTTATAGCAGTTTTAGGTTCACAGCAAAACCAACCATTTACCACCATCCATTCTGGTTCAAACTACTGATTAAAAAATCAATGACTTAAAAATAAGAGACTTTTTACTGCTCTTCCTGTTTCTGCCTTTGCTCCTATTAGTTAATTCTTCAGAGTAATCGGTGATCCTTTTATGACATAGTTCAGATCATAACCTTTCTCTCCTCAAAACTCTAAGGCTTTCCATCTCCTCAGTCTCTTCACATCAACCTTAGCTTTACAAACAACACCAAGCATGATGAAATGTTAAGCTCCAAAAAGGTGGAATTGTTTTTTAACATTTTGTTCAGTGCAGCATCTCCAGCACCTGTAATCATGCTTGGGACAGTGTAAGAGAACAGCAAGCATAAAGCATTTTAATAAATGCTCTTGCTTCAAGGGGCTTTATAGTTGCTGTTCTCTTAGCTGGGGGTTCTCTACTCTCTGATACCTGCATGTATTCTCACTCGGCTCCTTCAGGGCTTTGCTCAGTAAGGCCTGACCGAGCACCCTACTTAAAATTCTATCACAAATTCACTTCCCCTATCCCTGTCCCCATTTTTTCTTCATAGCATTTACACCATACATGTTTCACTCACTTGCATATTGTCTGCCATCTCTCATACACACAATTCTAAGGTCCATGAGATCAAGAATGTATATTTTCTCCACTGCTGAATCTGTACCATCTAGAGCAGTGCCTTGCAATTTGCAGATGCTTGATACTGAATGGGTACATTTTTCTATATATATTTCAATTTATACCATTTGGGTAGTTTGAGGATTATCTTTCTGGAAAGTCTTTAAATGTATTTCTAAGTCCTGTAAGATTTTGCTTTCTATTAATATGATTTTTATTTTGTAGGCTAAAAGTTGACTTAATAACATTGCTAGTACAACAGTAACAAATTATACTTGTTTTAACATCTCCAGCATATAGAAACATAAAGACCCCCATCATAAGCCACATAAATACCTTAAAAACTGATAATAAATTGAAACTGATTAAACAGACAAAAATTCATTTTTTAAGCTGCTTTAATGTCTTTAATGCTGCCCAGCCATACTCCAGAACAAGAAGTCTTTTTTATTTATTTAGTAAATCTTAAAGGGCAATCTGAAGTCAGAAGAGTTTAGATAATTTTTAGTGTCTCTAGTATCTACTTCAAGTATAAATAACTAAAAGCTACAGAAAAAAATATGTTCAATATCACTGGAGAAGTAAAAAATGTAAATATTTTTTACAGTATTACTGATGCATTTCAAAATCATTTATGCTGGAAAACATACACAGAAGAGTATACACTGTATTATTCCATTTATATAAAATTCTAGAAAATGCAACCAATCTATAGTGCCACACAGTAGATCAGTGGTTGTCTGGGGCTGAGGATGGAGGGAAGGAAGCATGGGGGAACCTATGCAAGGTGATGGAAATGTTCTGTATCTTGTTTGGTGATTACATATACATCTGTCAAAACTCATCTAACTGTACAACTTAAATGGACTGAAAGATACTTATGTCATTTGTCCACCTTAGACTGACTAGAGTAATATTAACACAGTGTGAGCAACAATATTTACTCACACTCAGTCGATGGAAGTTTATGTTGGTACCACCTTTTAAGGAAAACATTTTGGCAATGCCGAAACTTACAATGCAACTCACAACTTATAATGAACAAAACTCTCAGTTAACAGTGTCTTCTAGGAAATTAAACTACACAAATATCAAAGTATATTTTCAGGGCAGGCGTGGTGGCTCACCCCTATAATCCCAGCACTTCGGGAGGCCAAGGCGGGCGGATCATCTGAGGTCAGGAGTTCAAGTCCAGCCTGGCAACATGGTGAAACCTCATCTCTCCCAAAAATACAAAAATTAGCTGGGCATGGTGACACATGCTCGTAATCCCAACTAAGGCACAGGAGGCTGAGGCACAAGAATCACTTAAATGAGGGAGGTGGAGGTTGAAATGAGTCATATTCACGCCACTGCACTCCAGCCTGGGTGACAGTATCTTTAAAAAAAAAAAAAAAAAAAGGAAGGAAAGGAAAGGAGGGGAGGGGAGGAGAAAAGGAAAAGGAAAGGGAAAGGGAAAGGAAAGGAAGAAAGATCTATGCGAATGACCTGAGTAAGCCGTGCGTGTAGTCCCAGCTACTCGGGAGGCTGAGGTATGAGAATTTTGTGAACCCAGGAGGCGGAGAGTACAGTGAGCCAAGATCGAGCCACAGCCGAGTCAGACTGGGCGACAGAGCAAGAATGTCGCAAAAAAAAAAAAGAAAGAAAGAAAAGAAGAAAAAAAAAGGCCAAACCATAGAACTGAGTATTTAACAATTTTAAAAAGCACAAAAGAAAAATATTAATCAGGAGACCAGGAAGGTGTGGTTAACTGAAAGTAAAGACCTCCATTTTGTTCCTACCTTCTATAATTCTGATTTCTTCAACTTGGTCATTATAACTTAATACAAAAAGTTACTTTAAAAAATGCTATTCATCCTTAGGACAAATTCTGAAAACACTGCTGACTTCTGAATTACATTTAAAAAGAAATCAGATCTTTCAGATTTGGGGAGGCTACATAAGAAGACAAAAGTCTGAAATTTAAATAAGCTAACTTCTACAAAGACTGATATTTACTATGCGGGCATTAAAAAAATAACTAGGCTCTCTTTTAATTTATGAAATTCAAGCGGACATAAGCTGGGAACCTTGTGACCCATTCTTCTGCAAAGCTCGACGATGTCTATACTAAATTACTTGCACTGAGCCCAGCTCTCAAGAGTAAGCTATCACAGTTTTACAATCTATTACTATTTCCTAGCTACACACCTTCCTCTAAAAAGTTTTTCTAACAAAAGAAAAGGCCCCCAAAATATAATAATCTTATGTACACACAAGATGCATTAGGCATCCAAATATACATTCAGTTTTTGACAGAAATATATAAGTCCATTGCAATTTCATAATAAACTTAAAGACTAGTTAAACATAGGTATTCTTTAGCAGGAGCATCTGAACACTGAAGAGGAAAAAAGGTCCTCTGAAAGCAGCAACGCTCTGGGATCAAGACAAAACACTCAAAGAAAGAAACCAGGCCAGGCACGGTGGCTCACACCTGTAATCCCAGCACTTTGGGAGGCAGAGGGGTGCAAACCACCTGAGGTCAGGAGTTCAAGACCATCCTGGCGAAACCCAGTCTCTACTAAAAATAAAAAATTAGCCCGGCATGGTAGCATGTGCCTGTAATCCCAGCTACTCAGAGGCAGAGGCAAGAGAATCGCTTGAACCTGGGAAGTGGAGGTTGCAGTGAGCCAAGACCGTGCCACTGCACTCCAGCCTGGTCAAAAGAGTGAAACTCTTTGTTTAAAAAAAAAAAAAAAAAAAAAAAAGAGAGAGAGAGAGAAAGAGAGAAAAAGGAAGAAAGAGAGAAAGAAAAAGGAAAGAAGGAAGGAGAGAGAGAAAGACGGAAGGAGGGAGGGAGGGAGGGAGGGAAGGAAGGAAGGAAGGAAAGGAGGAAGGAAAGAAGGAAGGGAGGGAGAAAGGAAGGAAGGGAGGGAGGGAGAAAGGAAGGAAGGAAGGGAGGCAGGGAGGGAGGAAGGGAGAAAGAAAACTGGCCAGGCATGGTGGCTCATGCCTGTAATCCCAGCACTTTGGGAGGCTGAGGTGGATGGATCACAAGGTCAGGAGTTCCAGACCAGCCTGGCCAACATGGTGAAACCCTGTCTCTACTAAAAATACAAAAATTAGCCGGGCGTGGTGGTGTCCGTCTGTAATCTCAGCTACTCAGGAGGCTGAGGCAAGAGAATCGCTTGAACCCAGGAGGCGGCGGCTGCAGTGAGCAGAGATTGTGCCAATGCACCCCAGCCTGAGCAAGAGAGAGAGACTCCATCTCAAAAAACAGGAAACCAAATACTGGGTAGCTCCTTCAAAATAGTGTTTTTTAAAAAAAATGTTGGGCCAGATGCAGTGGCTCACACCTGTAATACCATGAGTTGAAGACCAGCCTGGGCAATATATTAAAAAAGCCAGTGTGGTGGCGCGTGCCTGGAGGCCTAGCTACTCAGGAGGCCAAGGCGACAGGGTCACTTGAGCCCAAGGCGTTTGAAGCTGCAGTAAGCTACAATCCCGCCACTGCACTACAGCCTGGGCGAGAGAGTAAGAATCTGTCTCAAAAAAAAAAAAAAAAAAAAGTTATTTATATCATAAAACAGGACTCTGACAAAAAGGAACATTTTTAAATAAAATCAAATAAGCCAAAATATTACATTCAAGTATGTAAAAACATAACATCAATAACCCTTTACACTAAGAATGTTTAAACAAACTGAAGCACAGTTCCTTTTATTAGGATTTTTGTTGTTGTTTAAAGAGGCAGGGGCCAGGCACAGTGGCTCATGCCTATAATCCCAGCACTTTGGGAGGCAGAGGTGGGAGAATCACCTGCGGTACGGAGTTCAAGCCCAGCCTGGCCAACATGGCAAAATCCTGTCTCTACTAAAAAATACAAAAATTAGCTGGGCATGGTGGCACACACCTGTAGTCGCAGCTACTTGGGAGGCTAAGCCACAAGAACCACTTGAACCCGGAAGCAGAGGTTGCAGTGAGCTGAGATCACACCACTGCACTCCAGCTTCAGCAACAGAGCAAGACTCCGTAGCAAAAAATAAAGAGGTGGGGTCTCGCTGTGTCACCCAGACTGGAGTGCAGTGGTCCAGTCATAGCTCACTGTAGCCTGGAACTCCTGGCCTCAAGCAACCCTCCCTTATTACCCTCCCAAGTAGTTGGGATTATAGGCATGAGCCACTATATCCAGTATATAAGGTTCTTATGAAAAGGTACCTGACATTATCACAGAATGTGGCTTAAGCCAGGTCACTTCAACCCTACTACTGTTTCATCACTGTTAATTCTCCAAAGTATTCTACTATAAAAATTACTCACCTATAATACTCATTTAACAAATTTTACAGACTATTTTGTGCCATGAATGATCATGCTAGAGACTGGCTGTGGCAGAAACACCGGACACAACTTTATAGTGGTATCACAGTGTACATTCATGTTCTCACACTGTGAGCAGCAGTTTGGTATGGTGAAAAGAATTCTGACCTAGAAAAAAAAATCTGGGTTGCAATTCCTGCTCTAACCTGCTTACAAATCCTTTTTAATTTTCAGATTAACAGAACCATGTGTTAGACCATGTAAACTTGATTCAATAAATAAATTATGCAATGTAAATATTTAGTTTTTTTAAGATAAAAATAATACATTTTACTACTATAAAACATTTTAAGGCTACAGAGCCTCATAACCATTAAATTTTAAACATATTCTAATTTAAAAAAATACAGCAAATATATTAAAACTGCAGTGTTACAAATGCAAAATGTCCTACACCAGGTCACAAGATTCTTTAAAAACAAACTATGTACACAGGAAATTTTCTAACAATTTCTTCCCTTTTATGAATATTCTATATTTTTTAGAATAGAGAAATATGTTTTAACCAAAATCCCCAAAATGTCCACTTATCTCAAAAAAAAATTTCAAATGACACGATATAACTCCTTTTTTAGAAACAAAGTATCTCCTTGTAGACCTGTACCCAACAGGCTTTGTTATACAGACATACATATCAGTTTTCATATAAACTAAGAATTTAAGTTCTTTCAGAGAACTTACGCACAGGTATTAAAGGTTTCTATTTTTAAGTTGTGATTAAAGAGAAAACCCTCCATCAAGTATTTTTAATACCTATTTTCCCATTTTTATATTTTAATAATCCAACATCTGTTCACCATGAATAAAGAATTCAAAGAAAAAATAAAAATGCTTTAAACAACTGTGGCAAATTCTACCTTTTTAAGAGTATTACCATATTTAAAACATTTTATTAATGTGTAAAAGGGGAAAAAAGCACTAAGGCCAAAGATTTACTGACATACTGTTTTCAATTAGTAAAACAAATCTTAAAATACTGAGAGATAATTATTGTCCATCTTTAATTTCCTTTCATGTGAAATTCAGAAGTAACGTGTGTCCACTTTAGGTAACATTTATATATAAAAAGTTTATTAGAAATATAAAAAATTTTAAATTTTACACTATTTCCAACTTAAGATTCTTTTAGGCAAAGCAGATGTGCCTTATGGTTCAAACACAATCTGATGTACAAAATCTTATTTAGTTCTTAGTAAAATAAATACAGAAACACAAATGATGAAATGATGGACTATTAATAACTTAAAAAACCCAATGTAAAAGTTTCCAAAAACCACCATTTGTTGTAGGTACCTAATATGGCAATATTTACTGTAAAATACAAGAAACAGCTTTCACTAAAACTTAATGTACTGGCTTATTACCAAGATCAACATTGTCATATTGAAATGCAAGTTGTGTGGTCTAAGTTTCTGTTTCCAAACTTTTTGTCAACTAGACAAAGGAACTGAAAACTTTCTTAAAGGACCAAAGACAGGCTGAGTATCCCTTATCCGAAATGCTTGGGATCAGAAGTATTTAAGATTTTTGATTTTTTCAGATTTTTGAGTATCTGCATATACATAATGAGACTCAGAAATGAGATCCAAGACTAAACATTAAGTTCATTTATATCTCACATACACCTTATACACACAGACTGCAGGTAATTTTATACAACAGTTTTAATAATTTTGTGCATGAAACAAAGTCTTAATTATGTTTTGACTATGACCAGTCACATGAGGTCAGGCGTGGAATTTTCCACTTGCGGCATGATGTCAGCACTCAGAAAGTTTTGGACTTTGGAGCATTTTTTATCTCAGATTTTTGGATTAGGGATTGCCAACCTGTAGTAAAAATTGGGGGCTTGCAGGACCTAAGGTCTCACCACTCAATTCTGCCACAGCAGGAGAAAGCAGGCATAGACAACATATAAATGGGTATGCTTGTGAGCTACAGTTTGCTTGATGCTGAACAATACATAAATTCTGGACAACAGACTTATTATTTCAGGTGTCATATTACAAATATGTCATATTTGAAGGTAGGAGCAACAATACAGATGGGCAGACATTAATAAATGAAAACCACAAATTAAAATTTTCACACTTATTACCCAGTCATAATTGGATGTTATGTGTATATATGTATACATACAAGTTATAAAGCTAGCTCATTTCAATTCCATATTCTTTTTGGTGTGTTAATCAACAGTATCAAACCAACATCAGATAAGCAGCAAAAAGATTATGATTGAGTACTCAGAAGTTAATCAAGGATTACGAAATCTGGTTTTGACATCTAAGTATTTCTACACAATGAAAAAACTTATTTACTGCGCTCTATATAGAAAATATCAGATGTATCTTTTCAGGTGTCATTTTAAAATTCAATTGAATTGTTACAATTTGAAGCTAAATGTGATTTGCTTTGTTTTATTAGAAAAAATACTCAAGCAAGGTCTACAATCATTGGTCAAGAATGACTTACAAGAACATGAGGCAATAAAATAAAAATACAGGTACAAACTATGTATCTGAAACACTTCTATTTGGCAATTTTATAACAAATCAAATTTTAAAAAGAACAAAAGAGATTGCAGATTACTTCGCAGATACAGAATAAAGCAATTGATGAAGTGCTTAAGCAAAAGAAAACAACAAAAAAAGAAAACACACTGCTTTTCTTTTTAAAAATAAAATCACATTGCTATAGATCAAATGGATAATACCTTTATTAAACAACCATTCCAGAATGTCTTATAGTAGCAGTGCTTGTATTTGCACTTCACTTAATTTTATAAGACTCATTTCATGTATATAGCTCTTTACCCCACTGTTAACGAATAAAGTCTCTCATAACTTTTACATTTTTAAATTTTTTAAAGCAAATGAGAAATGATTTATGTATCGTGGAACCTTTCCCATTTTGGAACCAAAGGTTTAATTCTATATTTTTGTCTAATATTTCTTTAAAAAATTTAGTGTAAAAACTGCTGGTTTTTATATCACTGTAGTAAAGTGAAAACTCCTCAATCAGGAGTATTTTCTGCAGTTTCACTGCATATAACCACATACTTTACAATGTCCTTCCAACAGTAAGGAAATAACTGATTTCTTGATCACTGTCAGAAATGAGTGCCATAATTCTATTATGGGTATAGGTCCTCCCTCAAAGACTTTCTGGAAGGATGTTCAATGTGTTTTGTTCTTATAGATATTAACAGTAGTACATAGCCCCTTAAGTCTGTGAAAGACATTTATTGTTAAAGAAGGTGCTTTTATTAACAATTCCTCTGGCAGCACTAGTGAATTACAATATCCTCCAATATTATTTCTACCATAATATATACATTTAACTTTCATGCCTCTAGAAAAACATCTACAGTACATTTCAAAATATAAAAATATATTACAAATCTGCTGAATTATTTACAAGCAATGTTCTATTATCTCTATGCAACATTTGTTTAATACAATACTAACAAGTTACACATATTTCCATTTCTGTAAGTTAAAAAAAATCGATATGGCTTCTTGCTTACCAAGCAAGAAAGTGATTTTATTTTCCTTTTCAAGACCAACTTTGGTGCATAAAAGATTCAGTTTGAAGATACTTGTAAAAAAAATACAATTTTTCTTACATTAAGAAAAAACTCAAAAACCAAATGATTTCCTCAGAAAAAAAATTAGAGTCATATATGTTAAATGAAAATATGAAGATTATTCAAATAATTTGAAAGGTTTTTCAAAAACCGTTAACAGATTAGTTATATAGGTAAATATTAACATACTGTACTCCATGAGAAAGCCCTAGTCCTGAAAAGGGAGCCACCAGACATACTGCAACACTCTTTAACAGTAATTTTCAGCCCTAATTCGATAGACGAATTTTTAGTTGATTGCAAACGTCGTTCACTGTTTGCTTAAATACAAATTGAACACTTTTCTTATCAGAGTTCTGCAAAAGAACACAAATGGCAACCAATCACATCTATTTATCATAATTGAAAGGTAAATTATCTCTTGATAATTTTCATTGTCTAAATATTTCCTAATATGACTTCAAATCAATAAACACTGTCAAGACAAATATCCTTACAGTGCTTTTGGTATTTGTAAGGGCACATGTTGTAATTGTTTTTCTTTCCAATATAAACTACTGAAATCACTAAAGGGAACAAAAGAAAAAAAAAAAGCAGCTTAAAGCAGCAAGCATGCAAAGCCTTTAAGAAGCTGTTCTACTAAGTTGCCAAAAGAGTGTTTGCTCAGTCTCCCACAGTACCATTCCATGAAAATGTGGATATACAGTAATATATTAATATATTCCACCGAAGAGTCTACTTCATTCACAGAATGTTTACACTAAGCATAAATATTATCCTAAATACTGGGTTTAAAAAAAAAAAAAAAAAAAAAGGAAGGGGTTGACTCTAATGTGCAACTTTTCCTAAACCCATTGTCAGTGACTAAGACTGCAGGTGTCCCCGCTTGTTTGCTTTTTATGTATTTATTTATTTTTTACCTCTTCAACCTCTTCTGCGGCATTGTTCTAGAAAAAGAGAAAAAGAAATCCTTTTATTCAACTGAATCAAACACATTTGAGTGCTTCAAGAGACATTAAAAATATTAATAAGATACAGGCAATGTGATGATCATAGATTATAATAAAAATGTATTTCCAAAACATTTATACATATGGATCTATACTTAGTTACATAATATAGCTGTTTAATAAAAGTTTTAAATTTAGCCTGCTAGTGCATTTCTAAGAAAGAATTCCATGTGTAATACATATATTTTAGCCAACTAATACTTTAAAACTGATGCTTGGCTGGGTCCCAGAGGCTCATGCCTGTAATCTTCCCAGCACTTTGGGAAGCCAAGGCAGAAAGACAGCTTGAGCCCAGGAGTTCAAGATGAGCCTAGAAACATAGAGAGAAGTGGTCTCAAAAACAACAACAAACCCCAGTGCTTAAATCCCAAATAAATACAGTTGTCTCTTGGCATGCACAGTGGGAGTTGGGGGTCGCCAGAATCCCCTGCAGATTCCAAAATCCAAGGAAATAGCAGTATTTGCAAATAACCTACATACATCCTTCTGTATACTTTAAATCATCTCTAGATTACTTATAATACTTAATATAAATGCTATGTAAATCATTGTTACACTATATTGGTCTTATTTGTATTATTTTTTATTGTTGTATTGTTATCTTTTTCCCCCAAATAGCTTTGATATGCAGTTGGTTGAATCCATCGATGTGGAAGTTGTGGATACAAAGGACCAACTGTATATTCCTGTTAGACTCGTTTTGAAGGAATATATTTATTTTGCAGAAGGTTTGCCATACTTTCATTTTGACATGTGCACAAGCAGGAAGTTATTCCTCCTAAAAACAAGTAAGAATAATTGTTTTTCTTCTTTTAATTAATTTCACAAGTTTTCCCAGTCAAAATCTAGAAATTTAAGAAAAGATTGCTACACTAGGACAAACGTAGGGGCTTCTATGACTCTATGCCACTTTACAGTACACTCAATTCTGATTTCCAGAACAGTGAAAGCACAGAGGTTTAGAGTCAAAATTAAGTTTTAAGATGGCCTTTTTTATTTTTTGGACAGACTCTTGCTCTGTAGCCGAGGCTGGAGTGTAGGACGTGATCTCGGCTCACTGCAAACTCCGCCTCCTGGGTTCAAGTGATTCTTGTGCCTCAGCCTCCCGAGTAGCTGAGACTATGGGCGTGCACCCACTACGTCCGACTGATTTTTGCATTTTTAGTTGAAACAGGGTTTCATCATGTTGGCCAGGCTGGTCTCGAACTCCTGGCCTCAAGTGATCCATCCACCTTGGCCTCCCAAAGTGTTGGGATTACGGGCGTGAACCACCTCACCAGGCCAAGATGGCTTTTTTGATACAGGTGAGGAAAATTAAATCCACAGACGCACCTAATATATCTTAAGAACATCCTCATTTCCAAGAATAAAATCAGCAAGACTTGTGGAATCACACACATAAATTTGAGAATATGCAACATTGTTCCTATGCACTTCAGAACATCAGTTCTAAGCTTAAATTTTAAGTCACTTTCACTAAAATATCTAAATTGCTTCCTATATAGCACAAGAACAGAAAAAAAATGAGCTGGTTTGGTGAGAAAGCAAGATTCTTGGAAAGAAGGAAGCAGGATGCAGGCAGAAACACAGATTAATCTTAATTTAAGATTCATGCCCCTTTGACAACTCTCTAAGAGAGGTTTACAACTAGTTCTAAAAGGCAGAGTGGCTCTCCCAAAATATCACTCTTTTAGGATGCTAATTTTAATTCCTCTCTCCAAAGAGTAAACAGAAATAACTCTAAATTAGGTACAAATAAATCAAGAACACTCAATTATTTTTCTTTATAAAGAGACAGGTAACTCGTAACCTTCCCAAATTTTTGGTAGATTACTCTCAATCTTCTTCTCCTTGATGATCTAGTTCATTCCACAAAGAATAGGTTTTATTGTATTAATTAGCACTTTCACCAAAAGATGTTTGAGAAGAAAAAAAAAATTTTGAGACAGGTTCTCGCTCTGTCAGCCAGGCTGGAGTGCAGTGGCGCAATCCTGGCTCACTGCAGCCTCGAACTTCCAGGCTCAAGCAATCCTCCTACCTCAGCCTCCTGAGTAGCTGGGACCGACCACAGGCATGTGCCACCATGCCTGGCTAATTTTTGTATTTTTTGTAGAGACAGGGTCTCACTATGTTGCTCAGGCTGGTCTTGAACTCCTAGACTTCAGCGATCTGCCTGCCTTAGCCTCCCAAAATGCTGTGATTATAGGCATGAACCACTGGGCCCAGCCAAAAAAGCCTTTTTTGAAATAGGGAAAACTATGCTTCTACATGGCAATGCCCATTATGTTAGAATTTCACTCACAGAATAATGTCTCAAATTACAGGAAATCTCCAGGTGAATAGCACTCCAAAAAGGTGCATCGTGGAATGAATATATCCTTCAAAGTATTTAATTAATATAAAATTAGCTATCTTTATGATAGCTAAAATTTACAAAGTTTCATTGAAAAAAGATATAAAGTCCTTTCAATAAGAGTGCCTTTTAAAAGCTGGTTTTAAGCATTTCCACCACTTTTTTAATCACTCTCATGTACATCATTTGGATACAGGCACTATGGAGTTCAACCACATTCGTGCAAACTTGGGCAGATTAACTATTTAACCTCTTGCCTCAGTTTTCCAATCTGTAAAGCAGAGATAGTAAAACCTACTTCACAGAGCAGCCGTGAGGATGACGTATATGCAAAGCACCTAGCAAAGTGACTCAGCACATAAAAGAGAAATGTCGGTCTCTTCTCCTTCCCCCACATACCTTCATAAGCACAGCACACTAAAAAAAGCTCAAAACATAAAATTACTAGAAATGTGAACACTCTAAGCTATGTCTTAAAAAACAAATAATATTTGAATTGCTTTTTGGAAAGTTTGGAGAAAGGGTAAGTTAAAAAAAAATCAAACAATTTTGGTATTTCAGACTCATGCAACATATTCTTAGGTCCACAAAAGTCTGTTATTATAAAAAGAATTACCTTGTTAAAGGGCACTTATTTTCAAATTACTATATATATTACAATCTAACATAAGATAAATCTGGGATTAAACAAGCACATAAACTTTATTAGCAAAATACTGTTTTTCTGGATTCTACAATTTTTAACTCCTTGTGAGTCCACATCCAAAAAAAAAAAAAAAAAGCCAGGAAGTAATGAGATATGCTTGGTATTAAAATTCAGCACTTAAAACTAAGTCCTAATTTATCCAAACTTTGGGGAGAGAAAACTACAAATCAAAAAGTAAAACATAAAGGCAAGAATTAAATTACCTGTATATGTTTGGATCCAAAAGCAAGGCAGTATCTTTGGGTAGCTTTGATAAATGAACTACTTTAGTTTTTAACTGATGTCGTTCACTTTCATTCACCCACACATCAGGCAGACTATGAATTAAAAAACAAGTCAATAATAAAATAACATTAATTTTAGATTTACACTTCCATGTGCCTTCAACATTCTGGCATTTTCTGCTACTCTGATCAGTCCACGTTAAGTGAAGAAGTTTCCCGAAGCCAGGGAAGCTCAGCTATCAACCTTAATAGCAGGACTTGGAGTCCCAGATAAGAAATGGCAGTGTTAAATTTTAAACATGAATTCAGGAATAAATTAAACATTTTCAGTGGCAACATCTTAACAAATTAGAAATTTGTCAGAACACACTGGCTAGCTTTCAACTCAATGAGTGAAATTCATACTTGATTTTGACTTGTTGGAAATCTGACAGCAAGTTTCTTTACTAAGAGAGAAATGAAAAGGCCCAGTGCGGTGGCTCCTTCCTCTAATTCCAGCACTTTGGGAGGCCAAGGGGGGAAGATAACTTGAGCCCAGGAGTTTAAGACCACACCGGCCAACATGGTGAAACCCCATCTGTACTAAAAATACAAAAATTAGCTGGGCATGGTGGCGCACACCTGCATTCCCAGCAACTCCAGAGAACAAGGCACAAGAATCACTTGGACCCAGGAGGCAGAGGTTGCAGTGAGCCAAGAGTGCACCACTGCACTGCAGCATGGGCGGCAAAGCAAGACTGTCTCTCAAAAAAAAAAAAACAAAAACAAAAACAAAACCTGTAAGATTAAAGTCCATTTAAAAAAAAAAAAAAAAAGAAAGAAAAACCCTGTAAGATTAAACTCCATTAAAAAAAAAAAAATGCATGTGGCCATAACACTGAATTCAAAGAAATTCAACTCTACAAGAAAATTCAAATGAATGTATTTTGATATTTGGATTAATCAATTTCCAAAACATTAGGAATATACACATTTGAATTTGATTTTTTTGAACAGGGTCTCACTCTGTCACCCAAGCTTGAGTTGCAGTGGTGCAATCACGGCTCACTGCAGCTTCAACCTCCTGGGTTCAATCGATCTTCCCGCCTCAGTCTCCTGAGTATCTGGGACTACAGGCGACACCATCACAACCAGCTAATTTCTTTTTTTGTTTTCCTGTAGAGACGAGGATTCACTATGCTTCCCAGGCTGATCTCAAACTCCTGCCCTAAAAGCAATCCTTCTGCCTCAGCCTCACAAAGCACTGGGATTACCAGCATAAACCACTGGGCCCAGCCATTGGCCACATATGTGAATTAGGTACACATAATGAAATCTGCTTCAATGAAATTTATTCTATTCTTGACACTTATAAATTTTGTCCAATATATCTATAATATACCCTCATTTCCTTTTATACGAAGAAAATTTTAATAAAAAAGATAAGAAAATTACATGAAATATCTGAACTAAGCTCTAAATGGACACTAAAACTTAAAGAAAAATGTAATCACTGCTAGAAAATTAGTCAATTGCTTTTTCTATAAAATACCATTCACTGTACACTAGAGAACATTTACAAATTTTTTAAATAAAAGATTCAAACAAAGGCACAGCTATGGCTGTTTGTATACTGCCTGGAGGTCACTAAAAATGCTAAAAATGATTTAAAATTTCTAGAACTGCTTTTTTTATTTTTGAGACAGCATCTCACTGATGCCCAGGTTGAGACTCTATCTCAAAAAACAAAAACAAAAACAAAAAAAACACCACACAAGATTTAAAAAGCTTAAGATTTTTGTTTGTTTTGTTGTTTTTGTTTTTCAGACAGTCTCACTCTGTTGCCCAGGCTAGAGTGCAGTGGCATGATCTCGGCTCACTGCAACCTTTGCCCCCCGGGTTCAAGTGACTCTCGTGCCTCAGCCTCCCGAGCAGCTGGGATTATGGGTGCGCACCACCACACCCGGCTAATTTTTGTATTTTTAGTAGAGACGGGGTTTTACCATGTTGGCCAGGCTGGTCTCGAACTGCCAGCCTCCCCCAGCCTCCCAAAGTGCTGGGATTACAGGCGTGAGCCACCGCCTCCAGCAAAAAAAAAGGGGGGGGCTTAAGTTTTGAAGCGTAAAACGTGAGCCAAGATAGTCTAAGACCTTTCAGATTATCTCTTTAATCCTGACCTCAAAACGTTGTAAAATGTAATTTCTTTTTATTTGAATTTAATAAATAATTTTTGTGCGTAAGATTTTAACAAAAATAAAACATGAACTTATTACTTACGCATAGTATTTCAAATACTTACATGTCTTCAGGCATCCAATGAAGCAAAAGTTTGATCTTCCCAGAATCTTCTTTTCTCTTAGCTATTACCTGATAATGACATGAAAAGAAATCATAAAAACAATGTGTAAAACATCATTTTCATGTATTGTTAAAAAACACTTTTGGGGCTGGGCGCGATGGCTCACACCTGTAATCCCAGCACTTTGGGAGGCCAAGCGGGTGGATCTTAAGGTCAGGAGTTTGAGACCAGCTTGGCCAATATGGTGAAACCCCATCTCTACTAAAAACACAAAAATTAGCCGGGAGTGGTGGCGGGCTTCTGCAGTCCCAGCTACTCAGGAGGCTGAGGCAGGAGAATCACTTGAACCCAGGAGGTGGAGGTTGCAGTGAGCCAAGATCGTGCCACTGCACTCCAGCCTGGGCGATAGAGCAAGACTCCATCTCAGAGAAAAAAAAAAACTTTCACCCCTAATCAACAACTTCAGTGTTCATACCCTGGAAGAGACAGTAATCCTGCCTGATTTGTAGTTCTTCCCTGCCTTATAGCACTCAAACCTTTGTCCTTCCCACAAGACTGAAAACTCCATGACATAGGAATATTTCTTATCCTATGAACCTTTGTGTCATACCACCTACAGTAGTGTTTAGTATAAAATGAATTAATTGTTTGGAAATCTATCCTAAAAAAAAAAACCTAGATTCAGTAAAAGCTCTGAGGCGAAGGATGTTTGTGTTACAGTGAACACCTTCGAGCACTTCAGGCCCAAAAAGGGGGCAGCAAATATTCCAACACTAAGATCTAGGAACTGTACTCATTAATACCCATTCTCTCCATCCAAGCTGCCATAACCCAAGTTCAGGTCTCCATTCTTCTGGACCTCCTCAAGTCATCAAAGCTACCTTCCACTCACTACCCAGAAGGCTTTTTCCAAAGTACAAATTCAGTAGCATCACCTTCCTGACAAACTCTTCAACAGTTCCCCCGAGCACTTAGGAAAGGGTCACTCTTAGTATGGTGCAGAAAACTCTTCAGGATCTGGCCTCTCTAGGCCTCAGCTATTTCATGGTTTTCTGCCTTAAACTCCTTTAGCCTCATACTGCCAAACTATGGAACATATAATAGAAATATTGTCCTGATCTCTAACTTAATGGAACAATCAACTCTCTGGGGCTTTCTGTGCACCAGCAGCATTAATGTTTTACAGAAGAACAGTTATCACATTCAGATACCATTTTAGAGTGCTGGGCACACAACAGTAAAACAAAACAAATCCCACTCTACTAAAACTAAAGACTTATTTATATGAAAACTGGAGTTCACAGCTTTTGGAAGGCTTACTAAAGGTCATTTCCTCGGTGGCTCATGCCTGCAATACCAGTACTTTGGGAGGCCAAGGTGGGAGGATCACCTGAGCCCAGGAGTTCTAGACCAGCCTAGGCAACATAGGGAGATCCTGTCTCAATACAAAAAATTAGCCAGGTATGGTGGTGCTTGCCTGTAGTCCCAGCTACTTGGGAGGCTGAGGTGACAGGATCACCTGCCCAGGAGCTGTGACTGTGCCACTGCACTCCAGGCTGAGCAACAGAGGCCCCATCTCAAAAAAAAAAAAAAAAAAAAAAGTCACTTCCTTAAAAAGCGATGTACTGCAGAATTACAGTAAAAAATTGAGAACAAAAACTGTAACATGTCTCATTAGGGTATCTCTAATAGCTTTTCAATTGTCTACAAGTTCTGGCTCTGCTTTAAATAAATAAAAGCTGCAAACCATTAGATTATGTACATATTTAAATGTGTTTTATTCAAGAAATGTGACCAGAAACCCCAATTAACATATCTAGACTCCAAAGTATGACTTTGGCTCTATATAAAACAAATTACTGAACATTCATTTACATATTCAACAAAAATGTTTAAGTTACGTACGCTTCATTTTTTGATTACTCATTTTAACTCAGGCAATTAACCTAGGCAACTATAGGTCTCAGTTAAGTCAAATAAAATTCATATCAAATTTTTACTCCCACCATCCCAACACTTTCCTGCCTGGCATATGCCGTGTCTGCCCATGCGCATACACAATTATACATAAGACACATGCATTATTATCACCTTTTCTGCATTGCCCCTCCCCCACAACTCCAATAATGGGTGAAAAGTCTCTAGTCCATGTCTTCAAAATGCTGAGTGTTTACTCAACATTAGCATGTATTACACCATACTGCCATTGTTTTATGTGCCTACCTTCCCTCACTGAGTGTGGAATGTAGAATATGGTAGACAACTCAGTCTCTACCTTAGGTACTAACCCAAACATTTCCAATAAATGGAGAATGCAATGCAATATAATGGAATACTATGCAGTCATTTAACATTGGGTTTACACACACACTAATAAAAACAAGTGATAGGTGGGTGGAACACTTGAGGTTAGAAGTTTGTGACCAGCCTGGCCAACATGGTGAAACCCTATCTCTACTAAAAATATAAAAATTAGCCAGGCGTGATGGTGCACGTCAGTAATCCCAGCTACTTGGGAGGCTGAGGCAGGAGAATTGCTTAAACCTGGGCAGCAGAAGCTGCAGTGAGCCGAGATCATGCCACTGCACTCCAGTCCAAGAAACAAAGTGAGTTAGGCTCCGTCTCAAAAAAAAAAAAAGAAAGTAGCAATGGTACTAATATTATCGAAGCAAAAGGTTTTTCAACAACCCTGTCTCAATTTCACTTTTATTTTTCAAGCCAAAGTCTCACTCTGTCACCCAGGCAGTGCAGTGACATAATCTCAGCTCACTGCAACCTCTGTCTTCTAGGCTTGAGTATTCTTCCCGCCTTGGCCTCCTGAGTAGCCAGAACCACAGGCGCAGCCACTATGCCTAGGTATGTCTTTTTTATTTTTTCTAGAGACGGGGTTTCACCATTTTACCCAGGCTGGTATCAGACTCCTGAGCTCAGGTGATCTGCCCACCTCAGCCTCCCAAGTGCTGAGATTACAGGTGTGAGCCACAGCACCCAGCCTCAACTTCAGTTTTAATCATATATTTTCACAAATATATGTGAATTAAAGAAGCTTTAAGTAATCAAGCCAAAGCCATGTTATTATTAATTAAGAGAATGAAAATGCCATTTGTTTTACTATCTAAGTATGTGGCTTAGTTTAGCCAATCAAAAGCATTCACAGTAGATGAAACTTTTTCAAGTCTTTTCATTTTTATTACTTAAAAAAGTTGCATTTTTTAATTTAGCTGACTCTGTGCTTGTGCCTTCAACACTTACACACCAATTTTCTACTCCTTAATAAGGAAAGCATGTTTGATCCTGTCACAAACACATTTAGCACACATGGAACCACCATAGGCCCTGCTGACATGTTCTTTGTTTTGGACAATCTCATTAAGAACTTTAGGTCTTACAGAACGAACCCCTCCATGTCTGCCTGGGCACATGCCACATGCAGATTTTGGTGCTTTCCCAACGTTCTTAGTAAAAAGGTAAACAACTCTATTACCAAGGGTCTGGGACAGCCTTGTTTTGTTAGAGGCTGTATTGTAGAAAAGCCTACGACATTATGTCAAATGCTGGACCATTCTGAGTGCCTGCAGACAACGTCCCGGAAGAGGAAGAAGAAAGCCTTTGAAATATTTTTAAATGAATAAACAGTAAAGAAAAAATACTAATGAGAAGGAAAAGTCTCTAATTTACAACTTAAGGCACTTGTTATCTCCTGGAGTTTTTTGCTGTAGTTGGTTTTATTTTAAATGAAAGGTAGGCCAATCAGTCTAGGTTTAAGCTTAAGGAATCTATGCAAGTTAACATCGATCTGAACAGAAAGACCTAAAAAAGTATAAGAAAAGCAATATACTTTCCTTTCATTACCAGATTCTGAAAATTAAGGTAATGCTTAAATAAAATAAAATCAAGCAAAACAATAACGTCAAACTCTTAAAATTTCCATATAAACAAAATTAGAACTTTAGTGTTTTAATAATCTTAACCTCAATTTTTTTAATCAAGTTCCAACCACCCAAACAAAATAATCTTATAATGTAATCCTGAAAACATATTAGGACTGAGTAAAAGCAGAGCTTTAAGCAAAAACAAAACACTGTCTCCACTACATAAAAATCTATGGTCAGGCCAGGTGCAGTGGCTCACACCTATAATCCCAGCACTTTGGGAGGCTGAGGCAGGAGGACTGCTTGAGCCCAGGAGTTCGAGGCCAGCCTGGACAACATGGTGAATCCCCGTTTCTAGTTTTTATTTTTTAAAATATGTTTAAAAAAAAAAAAAAAAGTCTGTAGTCAAATAAATACTCTGATTCTAGACTTGGCAACAAAATTTAAAAGCCCATTCACAGGTCTGGAGCTGCTAAAACAAAATACCTCTACAATGAAATAATACATAAAAACAACGCAAGCCAACCAAGCACAGCAAGCCAACTGACTGGTAACTAGGATTTTGCTGACCTCTTCTGGAGAAGGCTCGAAAGAAAACATTTCAATTAATGAAATAAGGCAAATTAGGCAAACCAAACAGTATAGTACCTCATATCCTTCTTTTAATCAATTGTTTCATTATTTGTATTATTTTCTATAAAAGTTAATTTGATAACAAAGTAACTTAAATTTGCAGTTAGTACTGAATGTTTTTTACTACTAACAGAATTGATTCTGTTTAACATGTACTGCCTCCATCAAAACCTTCCCAGTTATAGAAGTTTGGAGAATTTGCTCACCTAGCTCCTTTCCTTTCTATTGTGTCCAACGAAGACCTTATCTCATTATGGATGTCTCTTCCTTCCACTTTCCTTCCCCAGGAAAAAAATCATTCTTCAGATTACATTCCACCTTTGTGACTTCTCCTCAGTTAAGGTACCTCTGCCTCCTCACTGTGACTTAAGGGTGGACATCACTCATTCCCAGGTTTTTAAGCTTACAATATATGTAAGTGTCAATGTTCTTAAGCCCTCTCAGATGTTTTCTATAGCTCAAAAACTTTTCATTTTCATGGACTATTTTGACTCTGCGCAAATTTTTTATTTTCTTTCTAGACTTCCAATATTATTACCACTATTTTTGGTTCCTTCATTTTCCTTTTTTTGGAGCCATCTCTATTCCTCCCATGGTGAAGCTAAGGATTTCATCAAAAGGAGCTGCTCTAATGAAAGCATATGCAAGTTAGTGCTTCCCTTTTACATCACTACTCCCTTATCTGTAGAGACACTAGCTCATTACTAGACCACCATTTCACCAAATCTATTGCCCTTTAAATCATTAAATGTTTGGTGAGCCCCAAACACTTCAATCCTTATGCTAACTTTCTCTTTATTTACACTTATTTCCTAGGTAATCTCATCCAGTCTGATACCTATAAATACCACAAAAACACTAAAAATTCCCATATTTTCTATCTGTAGCCACACCTCTCTCCTCTGAGCTCTCAACTTATAGCCATCAGCCTAAGTGACAGAGCCACTGAATGCCCTATAGGCCTCTAAATATGTCCAAATTAGACCTCTTGATACTTCCCTCCCCAGTCTGCTTGCCTGAGAGCCTCCATGGCTCTGCCACGGAGCTGCCCAGGCCAAAAAGCCTTCGAGTTGCTGTTACCTCTTATTCTAAAACCCAGTATCTCATCCATCCATAATTCTTGTCCATCGTAACTCCAAAAGATAACCAGAATCCAACCCTTATCTCCACTGCAAACATTCCAGTCTAAGCCACTATCATTCTCACTTGAAATACTGAAAAGACAAATCTGACCTTCTCCAATTTGTTCTCAACACAGAAAGCAAAGCGAACACGCTAAAGCCTGCACGAGGGAAAAGAACAGCAGCAGGTTTTCTAGGGCAGGAGGTGCGGGTGGGAATGTACTACACAGCAGCTACACCAGAAAACTGCAGAGCGCTGGCGCCATTCTATCCTAGCTGTGGTGGCGGCTCGCCTCAGTGGGGACAACTTTCAAAACTCGTAGAAATGTATACTTTCAACGGGCGCAGTTTATTATATATGAATTATACCTCCATAAAAATTACTGACAGCAAGTTTCCTATAAAAGGGCCAGGCACGGTGGCTCATGCCTGTAATCCCAGCACTTTGGGAGGCCAAGGTGAGTGGATCACTACAGGTCAGGAATTCAAGACCAGCCTGGCCAACATGGCAAAACCCCATCTCTACTAAAAATACAAAAATTAGCTGGGCATGGGGACGCTAATTTAGTAGTACTCCCAGCTACGTGGGAAGCTGCAGCACAAGAATCGCTTGAACCTGGGAGGCAGAGGTTGCAGTGAGCCAGTATGGTGTCACTGCACTCTGGCGTGGGTGACACAGCAAGGCTCTGTCTCAAAAAAATATTATCAAAAACTAGGCCAGGCACGGTGGCTCACTCCAGCATTCTGGGAGGCAAAGCCAGGAGAATCACTTGAGCCCAGGAGTTTGAGATCAGCCTGGGCAACATAGCAAGACGTCATCTCTACAGAAAAAAAAAAAAAGAAACTCAAAAAATTAGCCAGGCATGGTGGTGTGCTCCTACAGACCAAACTACTTGGGAGACTGAGGAGAGACGACTGCTTGAGCCCACGAGTTTGAGGCAACAGTGAGCCATGATCATACCACCACATTTCACCCTGGGTGACAGAGTGAAACTCTGACTCAAAAAAACAAAACAAACGAACAAACAAAATCAGACCATGCCTATTCGACCCCCTTCAATGGCTTCCCATCTCACACAGAATAAAAGCTAAGGTCTTAGTCCACCAAGGTTCTCCCTATTACCTCTCAAACTTAACCCCTACTCTCTCCTCTTCCCTTGTTCCCTCCAGCTACACTGCCTATTCTGCCTGCTCCCTATTGTCCCACCTCAAGATGTTACACTTCATCTTCCCTCTGGCTAAAATGCTTATCCCCCACTAATAATTGAATGGCTTATGCCCTCATTACAAGTTTTTACAATTTTACTAATTTATCTTGTTTTATCATGTCTCTTCCATTAGAGTAGCTGCATGGTATTTTTTGTTTGGTTGGTTGGTTTTAATCTGTTTTGTTCACTGCTATGTCATTACATTAGTACCTGGCTCACTGTAGGTGCTCAATATTTAATGATCTCCTTAATATTTAAAACACTTAGTTTAATAAGTGAATGAACAAACTAGCTCTAATGCCACACTCTGGACATGGTGACAACATCTTACTGACCTGTTAACAAAAAAAAAAAATCTATATTACAGACCTACCATATCATAAAACTATGTTCCCAAATTTCAAAGGAGGACTTCAACCAGCCTTGCTGAGCAAGGCTCTAACCTTGCTGAATCCCCAAAAGTCCCCAGAGCAGCCATATTAACTCTTTCTGGTCTCCAAATCCTGTATTTTACCCCCCAACTCTTTCATCCTTATTTAGATAAATGTATTTCCTATGTTATTTAAAAGAGAATAAGGACACCTTTCCTCAAATTTATGTCTCTGGTGTCTTCCAATCTCAGAAAAAGTCTCCTTTCCTTTGCATCTAATTTTCCACTTTCTTGCCTTTGACTCCAAATTTTGTTCTATCACTCTCTCCTTTATATCCTTAACTAATTTCCAAAATATACAATTCTACCCTTAAATATTCTAAAACTTGAGTGGAATGTACTGATACTTAACTATTGCTCCATTTTCTAGCTTGCATTTTTTTAAATAAAGTTATTTAATAGTGTCCATTTCATTGGTATATTTGCTGTCAATAAATTGGCAACACAAGGAAGAACAAAAGGGTGAGCTCCTAACCAGGGTCTCATGCCAGGCCCAAGCAGGATCTGTCTTCCCTGTAGTATCACACATATCAATCTAAATACCACAAGAGTTCTCATCCTGGAATCCATGAATAGGGTGGGGGTAAAGGTCCATAAACCCTATGTAATAACAGTACACAACTAGTCAGGTGCGGTGGCTCATGCCTGTAATCCCAGGACTTTGGGAGGCCAAGGTGGGCGGATCACAAGGTCAGGAGATCGAGACCATCCTGGCTAACACAGTGAAATCCCATCTCTACTAAAAAAACACAAAAAAATTAGCCAGGCGTGGTGGGGGGGCGCCTGTATTCCCAGCTACTCGGGAGGCTGAGGCAGGAGAATGGTGTGAACCCAGGAGGCAGGGCTTGCAGTGAGCCAAGATCGCGCCACTGCACTCCAGCCTGGGCAACAGAGCAAGACTCCGTCTCAAAAAAAAATACACAACTATACTAGATCACAATAGGAAAGATAATACAACCTTTTTAGTCCCTAGTTTCATTATCTGAAAAATTCAAGTTAGGGGACAACATTGGTTATGCAGTAACTAAAAACATAAATTAATTTACATGATACATTTAATAACCTACATTATGTCAAGCATGCCTCCATTTAAATTTAGTCCATAAACAAGACAAGGTTAGCCTGGGCAACATGGTGAGACCTTGCCTCTACCAAAAATAAAAAAAAATTAGCCAGGTGGGGTAGCTCATGCCTGTGGTCCCAGCTACTCAGAAGACTGAGGTGGGAGGATCTCTTGAACCCAGGAGATTGAGGCTACAGTGAGCCATGTTTGTGCCACTGTACTCCAGCCTGGGTGACAGAGTAAGACCCTGTCTTAGAAAGGGAAAGAAAGACAAAGGATATCAGTAGGGCGTGGTGGCTCACCTGTAAATCTCGACATTTTGGGAGGCTAGGACAGGAGGACTGCTTGAGGCAAAGAGTTCAAAACCAGCCTGGGCAACACAGCAAGATCCTGTCTCTATAAAAATAAATGTTTAAAAAAAAAAAAAAAACCAAGGATGTCCCCTCTCACCATTCCTATTCAACACAGTACTGGAAGTCCTAGCCAGAGCAATCAATCAGGTAAGATCAATAAAAGGCATCCAAATAGGAAAAGAGGAAATCGAATTTACTTTCTTCACTACCAATATGATTCTACACCTAGAAAAACCTGAAGATTTCACCAAAAACCTCATAAACCTGATAAACAACTTTGGCAAAGTCTCAGGATACAAAAAAAATCAATGTACAAAAATCAGTAGCATTTCTATACCCCAATAACACTCAAGCTGACAACCACATCAAGAATGCAATTCCATTTACCGTAACACACACACACACACACACACACACACACACACACACATCAAGGAATACATCTAACCAAGGAGGTGAACAATCTCTGCAAGGAGAACTACAAAAGGCTGCTAAAAGAAATCATAGATGACACAAAAAAAATAGAAAAATATTCCATGCTCACAGATTGGAAGAATCAGTATCATTAAAATGGTGACAACGCCCAAAGGAATTTACAGATTCAATGCTATTCCTATCAAGCTACCAATATTTTTTCACAGAATTAGAAAAAAGTATTCTAAAATTCACATGGAATGAAAAGGAGCCCAAAGAGCCAAGGCAATCCTAAGCAAAAAGAACAAAGCCGGAGACACCACCTTACCCGACTTCAAACTACACTACAAGGCTACGGTAACCAAAACAGTGCAGTATTGGTACAAAAACAGACAAACAGCCAAGAGTGGTGGCTCGCACCTGTTAATCCCAGCACTTTGAGAAGCCGAAGCAGGTGGATCACCTGAGGTCGGGAGTTCGAGACCAGCCTGACCAACGTGGAGAAACCCCGTCTCTACTAAAAATACAAAATTAGCCAGGCGTGGTGGTACACGCCTGTAATCCCAGCTACTCGAGAGGCTGAGGCACAAGAATCACTTGAACCTGGGAGGCAGAGGTTGCAGTGAGCCGAGATCATGTCATTGCACTGCAGCCTGGCCAACAAGAGCGAAAGTCCATCTCAAAAAAAAAAAAAAAATAGACAAACAGACCAATGAAATAGGATAGAAGCCCCTGAAATAAAACTGCACACCTACAACCAACTGATCTTCAAAAAAGTTGACAAAAATAAAATCAGTGAGGAAAGGGCTCCCTAATTCAATAAATGGCACTGGAGAAATTGGCTAACCATATGCCAAAGAATGAAACTGGACCTCTACTGAGCTCTCACCATATAAAAAATTAACTCAAGATGGGCTGGGCATGGAGGCTCATGCCTGTAATCCCAGCACTTTGGGAGGCCGAGGCAGGCAGATCACTTGAGGTCAGGAGTTCAATACCAGCCTGGCCAACTTGGCAAAACCCCATCTCTACTAAAAATACAAAAATTAGCTGGGCTTGGTGGCATGCACCTGTAATCCGGCTACTCGGAAGGCTGAGGGAGGGGGATCGCTTGAACCTAGTGGGTGGAGGTTGCAGTGAGCCTAGATCATGCCACTGCACTCCAACCTGGGCAACAGAGCAAGACTCTGTCTCAAAAGAAAAAAAAATAGGTACAAATAACAGGAAACTATATATAATTGGGAAGTAAGTAAGGACATCTCCAATTGCCCTGAATAGTGAAATCCAAGGATGCTCTAAAAAGCCTTTATATAAAATAACATGGTGTTGCATATAATCTATGCAAAACCTCCCATATAATTAAGTCGATACTATGTAAATAGCTGGTACACTGTACTTTTTAATTTGTATGGTTTTTACTGTGGTCCTTGTCCCCACAAATATTATCAATCTGTGGTTGGTTGTAACCACGGTCACAGAACCTGTGGATACAGAGGGATGACTGCGTGTAGAAGAAAACACGAAAATGCAAAAAAAAAAAAAAAAAAAAAAAACAAAACACCAAACACAAAAAAAACTAATTTTTACAGGAGACGATGGAAATAGAGGTTCAAACCAAACAAGATATTGATATCAATAACGACCTTCTGTATTTCAATTTTCATGCATTTTTCAATTGAAATATAAAAAATAAAAGTAACCCAAATTTAATGTATTTGTAATTTTTTTTTTCTGGTCTCACTTTGTAGCCCAGGCTGCAGTGCAGTGCCACGATCACAGCTCACTGAACCCTTGACCTCCTGGGCTCAGCCAATCCTCCCACCTCAGCCTCCTGAGTAACTGGGACTACAGGTGCACACCACTATGCCTGGCTAATTTTTTGCGTGTTTTTGTAGAGACAGGGATTTGCCATATTATCCAGGCTGGTATTAAATTCCTAGGTTCAAGCAATCTGCCTGCCTTGGGCTCCCAAAGTACTAGGATTATAGGTGTGAGCCACCAAGCCTGGCTGTATTTTTTTTTTTTTTTTGAGATGGAGTTTCGCTCTTGCTGCCTAGGTTGGAATGCAGTGGCGCGATCTCGGCTCACAGCAGCCTCCAACTCCTGGGCTCAAGCAATTCTCCTGCCTCAGCCTCCTGAGTATCTGGGATTACAGATGCCCACCACCACCCCAGGTAATTTTTTTGTATTTTTAGTAGAGACAGGGTTTTGCCATGTTGGCCAGGCTGGTCTCGAACTCCTGGCCTCAGGTGATCCGCCTGCCCAGGCCTCCCAAAATGTTGGTATTACAGGCATGAGCCACCACGCCCAGCCTGTATTTTGTCAGCCAAAATTAAACACATACTTTTCAGAGATCTGAATCACCAAAAGTATGATCTACAATGTACATTTATTAACTTAATTACACTAAACTACACCAATTTAAAAATTACTGAAAAACAAAATGAAAAGAGGCATGGAAGAAAGAACAACTCTCTATTACAACTCCTAATTAAGCAAAAAATAAACTGAATTTATTCTTTTTCAAATTTGGTACTTTTCTTCTTCTCTGTTGACAACATAGTCATTCAACAACTATACTGAGTGCCTACCATGTGCCAGGCAAAATTCTAGGCACTTGGGATAAATCAGTGGAACAAAAGAGACTAAAATCCCATCCTTCATGAAGCCCTGATAGCAAATATAATCTTATATTCTGTTTAACATAAACTTTGGATGGGTGCGTGGGGTAAGGGGTGGCTCCATGCAGTACGCAGAAACATGAATGAAACTTTTTAGAGGTAAAAGGAGTCTCATGTTCTAATTTTGCAAATGAGAAAACCAGGTGAGAAAAGACACCTGGTTTACCTAATGTCAGAGCCCAGTAATGCCTAGTAGCACTGTATGGTGTGTCATCCCATTATCCCTAAGTAGCTCAAACTAAAGGCTAACATATTCAGTTTAATCACAAACGTAAAATTATAGGAAACGTGTGCTTTATAACCAATAATACAATATTTTAAATACTGATAAAACAAAACGTTTTGTGATTTCTGTTAAATTGTATTTTCTTAGATTTTGAGAGATTTAGAAATGATTGTGGAAATATATTTTTGCAAAGCTTTATATTTAATTTGAAAAAATAAAAGAATACTTACAGTACTATGAAAAACAACACTGTGTCCCTTCCCTAAACTTTCTATATGAGCTGAGAGGTTAAAGCATATGGCTCGATGTCTTATCGCATCCAGTGTTTGTGCATCGAAGAAATCATGTGGCCGTGCTAAAAGTCAACATAAAAAGTAAAGAATATTTAGAAAAACATAACAGTAATAAGTAATAAAGACTGAAACAATTAACAAATACGTATCTATCAATAGTATTTAAATTCAAGATATTATTTGCTTACAAAACATGGACTCTAGATAAGAAGACTAATATGCAAAAGCATTATTTCAACAAATGAGTGAATGTGGGTTAATTCTGACCCTTGGTGAGTTAAGTTCTAACCTCAAACCTCATGATTCCACATCTCAGCTACTTCATTTTTCATAAAATGTTATCTTTTACTCCAACATCTCTCCTCAGCATAAGGTCTGTATTTTCAGCAATCTGAGGAACATCATCTATGTATCAGGATCTCAAACTCACCATTGCCAAACATACAAAATAAATTTCATGAACATTTTGTATTACCATGTAATTTCAAATTGTACAAATCTGACAATACAATAATATTATTTTGAGGTTTTTTTTTTTTAGAGACAGAGTCTCACTCCTTCACCCAGGCTGGAGTGCAGTGGCTCCATCTCAGCTCACTGCAACCTCTGCCTCCCAGGTTCAAGCAATTCTCATGCCTCAACCTCCTGAGTAGCTGGGACTAGAGGCGCACACCACCAAGCCCAGCTGATTTTTGTATTTTTAGTAGAGCTGAGGTTTCACCATGTTGGCTGGGCTGGTCTTGAACTCCTGGCCTCATGTGATCTGCCTACCTCGGCCTCCAAAGGTGCTGGGTATACAGGCGTCAGCCACTGCTCCCAGCCTATTTTGAGGTTTTTGACAAGTATTTTCTTGATTATGAACAACATTTGAACAATGATCTAATAAAATTACAAACAAATTTTTGGACGCCGATCAGTCCACCAAAGCTGCCAATCAACTCCACCAGTTATCAGCTGTGTGACTGTGGGCAAACTACTTAACCTGCATTACACTGTGGATTATTTGTAAAATGTAAATTATCATAACAATTTTCAATTGTAATTAAATAAAACAAATGCATATAAAAATGCCTTATAAATCATAAGGCCATTTATATTAATAAGCTTATATAACTGGCTTTTTTCTTTTTCTTTTAGACACAGTCTCATTCTGCTGCCCAAGGTGCTAGAGTCCAGTGGTGTGATCATGGCTCACTGTAGCCTCAAACTAACTTCTGGGCTCAAGTGATCATCCTGTCTCAGCCTCTTGAGTAGCTAGGACTATAGGCATGTTCCACCACGGAATTTTTTTTAAAGGATAAACCGTTTCACAAATATAGAGTAGGCAATATTTTAGTGTAATCAAAAAAATTATACACTGAAGATTTAATTTGGTAAGAACATTTTTCAAATTTCAATTTTCATCTCACTAATTATAATAAATTGTTCTATTCTTATTCCTAATAAGAAAGTTGCTCAAAATAAATAAGTTGATTATTTTACATTTGTGGAGCTTACTAATACATGTAATTTTTCAAGATCTGTAATTGAAAATTCAATTTCACTAATAAAAGAGTTGGCTTGATTCCCTGGTACAGCATATTCTGAATTACATATATGCTGATTTCCCACACTATGGCTATTCAAAGAGTCTCAAAACATCTACACAAATCCACCATAGCTTTTATGGGGGAATATTTTCACCAGTTGGCACATTAAATAGAACATAACTAAACTAACAGCTCTTTTCTCTAGGTATTTCCTCAAGAGAAAATAAACAAAACACCAACTAGTAATAAACGAGCAGAAGCCAAAAGACTAAGAAGGCAGTGACAATGGGAAATCAGAAAGAAAAAAGTACTTGACATTTGCAGGGGTAAGCAAGGGAGAGTTCTGAGAAATATATCACTTTCCTGTTAGATCAGTGGCTACTCGAAAAAATATGTGTACTTTCTCCAAGCTCTCCAAATATATGCTTTTTCCTAAGAAGAATAAACACTTGGGGAAAATAATAACTCATCACTCTAAATCACTCAAATTAACCACTCCTCACTCAAATTTAAACATTGAAGCCATCACTTAAATTCACAATAATGAAAGGAGTCCTCAATCTTCAGCCTATGCATTCAGACCTTAACCACACTATCTCCATTGTATATATCAAGAATACCAAACTAGAACAGTAGTTCCAAAGTAGGTGTGTGTCATGATCCATTAGAGTAAGTAAAGAATAGAATACCCTTGTTCATCTCTTCATCTCATTCTTTTTCAATATCCTTCTTGGCAATTCTGTATAATGTACATTAGTAGTATTACCCATATACAATGTATAAATTACATACATTAAGACTGTGTACTCAGTATTTTTTTAACTAATAAGATATATAATCAAAAACCTTTGGTGCTGGACACAGTGGCTCATGCCTGTAATCCCAGCACTTTGGGAGGCCAAGGCAGGAGGATCACTTGATGCCAGGAGTTTGAGACTTGGTGGCCAACAAGGTAAAACCCCATCTCTACTAAAAATAAAAAAATTAGCCGGGCATGGTAGTGTGTGCCTGTAGTCCCAGCTACTCAAGAAGCTGACGCACGAGAATCGATTGCACCTGGGAAGCACTGGTTGCAGTGAGCTAAGATTGCACCACTGTACTCCAGCCTCGGCAACAAAGTGAGACCCTGTCTCAAAAAAACAAAAAACAAAACAAAACAAAAAGGTTGAAAGATCACAAACTGACAACCTAACATTACAGGTTGCTGTGAGCCAAGATCGCACCACTGCACTCCAGTCTGGGCAGTAAGTGTGAGACTCTGTCTCAAAAAAAAAAAAAAAAAAAAAAAAAAACCTTTGGAAACCACAAAAATAGAAACTATTTTCCCATGGTTCAAAATTACATATATTGTATGATTTATCTTCTCCTTAGGTGTAATGATGATGATGGGGTTATGTAGAAAAATATCTTTATTCTTAGGAGATGCATCTTAAGAATTTTGGGTCCATGACCAAAAAAGTATACAGGTAGGAAGATAAAACAAATGCACCATATTGGTAAATCTCTCAGTGAAGAGCAATACAAGTATTTATTATACTATTCTTTCCACTTTAAAGTATATTTAAAAAGCACTAAAAATATATTTTAAAGATTTTTTAAAATAATGAAAACATAAATAAAAATTAAAAATATATATATATATAAATTTTATCAGGCCGGGTGCGGTGACTCACACCTGTAATCCCAGCCCTTTGGGAGGCTGAGACGGGTGGACCATTTGAGCTCAAGAGCTCAAGACCAGGCTGGTCAAGAAGACAAAACCCCATTTCTACCAGAAAAAAATACAAAAATTAGTTGGGTTTGGTGGTGTGTGCCTGTAGCCCAAGCTACCTGGGAGGCTGAGGTGGGAGAATCATCTGAGCCCAGGAGGTCGAGGCTGCAGTGAGTCATGATTGCACCACTGCATTCCAGCCTAGGTGACAGAGTGAGACCCTGTCTCAGAAAAAAAAAAAAAAAAAGGTTAAAAAAAAAACAAATTTTATCAAACAGAAAATTACATTTGCTGCAGTGCTGCTATTTATAAGGTATGTTTTCCACAGTTACGTAAAAACTGTCTTCTTGAATTACATGAGGAAGATACTAGGTAAAGTTAACTGCTATAGGTATGTATGCTTTTAAAGAAAGAGTGAAATGCAGCAGCTGTAACCATGCTAATTCAAATCACAGCTGTCTTAACAATGGCTCCCCACAGTGAAAAGGCCTTGGATCCTTTTTAAAGTTCATAAAGTAATATATTCAGGACTAACCCCATTCTCCTCAATAAAACAGATGACAAAAAGGCATTTTCATCCACCACCTCTCTCTGCCAACTCTCCCTACGCAGCCTGCCTTACTAGCTAAGTTAATATGAGGAAAAACACCACCATCAAAAGAAACATATACGTAAGTCGGCACCAGTACTTTGTTTCTAAGCAAGAACTGGGCATTTAACTGAATCTCTCTTCTCTTTACAAGACAAAGAGTAGCAAATTGCATAGATATTGCCAAGTATATAACGTGAAAAGTCAGAAAATTTAAATGATTACTGTGTATACACTGAGACTAAAATAATAATGAGAACAGGTGAAACTGGTGGAAAAGTCATCTGGTTTTTGAGTACCATAATACATATTTAGCAATTTTCTGTGTGCAACTGCAAGCTACTTGATATTAACACAAGTAAAATGACCGCAATGTTAAATTTCTGTTTTTATAAAAGAGGTCAAAATGAAAACGGTACCATAAATAGCCAACGTTGATTAAAAATAAACATGATTACTTTAACAAAAAGAAACTTAAGGCCAGGTGTGGTGGGTCATGCCTGTAATCCTAGCACTTTGGGAGGGTGAAGTGGAAGGATCACTTGAGCCCAAGAGTTCAAGACCAGCCTGGAGAACACAGAGAGACCCCCATCTCTTCAAAAAATAAAAACTAGCCAGGCATGGTGGCTCAGGCCTGCAGTCCCAGCTACTTGGGAGGCTGAGGTGGGAGAACTGCTTGAGCCCAGGAGTCTGAAACTGCGGTAAGCCATGATCTCACTACTGCACTCCAGCCTGGGCAAGAGTAAGACCCTGTATCAAAAAAAAAGAAAAAAAAAAAGCAAGAATGAAACTTAAGAGAGTTTAAGAAAGTTTACTTTTCTCAGTTAATGAGGTAGAAAAAAAAACGAAATATAAAGTTTTCTGGTTTGTTCATTTGTCCGCTATAAATCTGTAGTAACAAAAAGATTTCAATGTTTTACAGACTAATTTCATAGTCTGGAATTAGTGTCTGGAGTCTTGTCTATACTAATCAATCCCCAGAGAAAAAGGGTAAAGTACAATCTATTTTTTCTTTCTAATTCACCTTTGGAGTGGACTCCCTTTCAATGACAGCTTTATTCACTCATTCACCCACCGGTGTTTCTTCATTGAGGATATACAGTTAAAACTAACCAGCTGGTCAAGCACAGTGGCTCACGCCTGTAATCCCAGCACTTTGGGAGGCCAAGGAGGGTAGATCACGAGGTCAGGAGTTCAAGACCAGCCTGGCCACATGGTGAAACCCCGTCTCTACTAAAAATACAATGATTAGCCAGGCATGGTGGCGGGTGCCTGTAATCCCAGCTGCTCGGAAGGCCGAGACAGAGAATTGCTTGAACCCGGGAGTCGGAAGTTGCAGTGAGCCGAGATCACACCACTGCACTCTAGCATGGGCGACAGTGCGAGACTCTATCAAAAAAAATAATAATAATAAAAAAAATAAAGCTACAAACTAACCAGCTGACACAAAGAAGCAGTGACCAGCTACACTCTCAGGTTGCAAAGTCTGTTCCTGCTCCCAGCATTTACAAGCCTTATCATCTATTTATTTTCTATCCTAAACATCAAGGATACATTTTGGTAAGTAAGCACATAAACATTGTACATATATGTTACAATAGACTAGGTACTATGACACCCATTACATTCAAATTGTTTTGCTATCAGCTGGGTGCGGTGGCTAACACCTGTAATCCCAGCATTTTGGGAGGCCGAGACAGGCAATCACCTGATGAGATCAGGAGTTTGAGGCCAGCCTGTCCAACATAGTGAAACCCTGTCTCACGCCACTGCACTCCGGCCTGGGAGACAGAGCGAGACTCCATCTCAAAAAAAAAAAAAAAGCAACACTGCTTTGTTATGCACACACATAGCTTTGTGGTGGTTTTTTCTGCTGTTGAGACAGGGTCTCACTCTGTCTCCCAGGTTCACGTGTGGTGGCGTGATCACGGCTCACTGCAGCCTCTACCTCCCAGCTCAGGTACACATACTACTTTGGAGTAGATAGATTACTTAACTTTTACTGGATGTTTACTTTTAACATGTTCAAATTTTCTAAAATATTTCTAGAAATACCAATGTTACTATATTTTAAATGTTATTTTAGAAGAGAATCAGAGTAGCCCCCAAATCTAATTTTATACAGTTTATATTTGAAGGCCACATATACTCCCTTAGCTACTACAAACATGTGCCACTGAATTCTCTCTCTCACTGACAGACAGACATCCTACCTGTTTATTACTTTCAATAGAAGAGGAGTTGAAGTTCAAAGTGGATTTGCATAAAAGTCTAAGATATCTTTCAAAATCATCAAATACACCAGATTTTCTCAGTGTAACACTTACGTAATGAGCGTCGTCTTTTGTTCTTTAATTTCCTCCTTTTGTTCATTCCAGCTTTAGAAGGAGATTCTTCTTTGGCCTTTGGCTGGCTAGAAACTTTTGAGGAGTTCTGCTGACTGAAGTGTGTGGGTACATGACGAGCTAGCCCTCCCTGAGAAGCAAAGCTGGCATTGCAGCCACCAACAACACACTGAAAGAAAATAAAACAGAAATAATGTCAGGCATGCTGTGTAGGGCAGGAGAAGAATATAAATGAGTGAATATCTAGTATTTTCGGAAATAAATAAGTAGTACAATAGAACTAATTCCAGAAAGGAAGCATAAGGGACTTGTAGTCTTTTCACTTTATGAAGTAAGTTGCCAAGTAAGATGACATACATTAGACAAAGCTTGAAAATGCAACAAGTTTCACGACCTCCCAGTTTACTATTTCCACTATATGCAATACAAAAATAATGGGATCTTCTTCCCAGAAAAATCTGGTTTTGAATTAATCATTTTTATAGCAGAAGCACTAAGCTGTTTTTGCAACAAAGAATTAGATATCCTAGCAATGACTGGATTTCTGAATTTTATTTTTATTTTTTTGAGACAGAGTCTTGTTGCCCAGGCTGGGGTGCAGTGGTGTGATCTCCGCTCACTGCAATCTCTGCCTCCTGGGTTCAAGTGATTCTTGTGCCTCAGTCTCCCGAGTAGCTGGGATTACAGGTGTGTGCTACCATGCCTGGCTAATTTTTGTATTTTTAGTAGAGATATGGTTTCACCACATTGGCCAGGCTGGTCTTGAACTCCTGGCCTCATGTGATCTGCCTGCTCTGGCCTCCCAAAGTGCTGGGATTATAGGTGTGAGCCACCTTGCCCAGCTGGATTCCTGGATTTTTAAAGTATTTTTTTTTTTACGATACATGCTACTTCAAAACCTTCAGAAGACTTCCTAGTGTTATACACTATTAAAACAGGTGAGAGAAGAGTTCAATATTGACTTTTTAATGTATTTTGTATTTTGGGTTTTGTTTTTTTTGAGACAGGGTCTCAGTCTGTCACCCACGCTGAAGTGCAGTGGCATGATCTCGGCTCACTGCAGCCTCGACCTCCCAGGCTCAAGCAATCCTCCCACCTCAGCCTCCCAGGTAGCAGTACTATAGGCACACACCACCACACTACTAATATTTTGTTGTTGTTGCATTTTTTGTCAAAAGGGGGTTTCACCATGTTGGGTAAGCTGGTCCTGAACTCCTGGGCTCAAACCATCCACTTGCCTCGGCCTCCCACAGAGCTAGGAGGTGTGCACCACCACACCTGCCTTGTCTTTGTAAATTACTTTCTTACAAATTTCTTAAACTTCAGATGAAAACCCATACGGACTACATTTAATATTTTAAAAATAAATAAAATTAATTTGTTAAACAATCAGATCTAGCCTCTCTCTTAGAACAGACATGCTCAGTGTTGGTCATATGCAGTCCTCTACAATATCCATTAAATACTGCCTCTTTAGCCTTCTGTACTTGCAATATTAAGAAATCAAAAGGTTAACTACCCGAGTCACCTGACAGATGTGCTATTTTAACAAAGAATGCAGAATGTCCAGGTAGCACCAGAATTTATACAAATTAACTACAGTATAAGTGCGTGATTTCTAATTATATCTTGGGGGGAAAAATTTGCAGGTCTTCTAACAAATGAATCGTGGTAATTAAAACAAAACAAAACAGAAATATCCACAGTTGGATGGATAATGATTTTTCTATTAGTCATTTAACCGATTTACTTAGTTTTTGACTTACCAAACTCTAAGCATATAAATGTGTCATGTTAAAAACCAAATATATTCATCATGTTATCCCCAGGCGGTTCATCTTGTAAAAGTTCATCTAGATAATAGCATTAAAAAAAAAATCACATGCCTCAGGCTCTTTCCTTCAGTCGAGGTACCTCTACCAATTGTAAGCTGCTAAAATCACAACACAGCCCTTTATTTGTAAAAATCATAACTTTCCTCATAAATTCTCTCTAAATCTGCCCCAAATGGACAAGAGCTAATTCTCCCTTGAGGCTGTCCTCACACTTCACTGCATACCTATATACTTATCCCAACTCACACTTTCCATTTTGAACACAGAGATAAATATTTATGAATATTTATATTCCCAGAAGCATCTTGCAAATCATAGATATTACTAAGTATATTAGCAGAACTAAACAGCTATATGTTTACTGATGCTGATAAAAAAAAAAATCACACATTCTTCTTATATGGTATCCATTAATAATTACTCTCTTTACTTTGACACACAAATATATTTTGGGGGCTCCTTATGGCCTCAGCGTCTCTATGAAAAATGTTTACTTACTCTATGGTGCATACTAAGTTAAAAAAGAGGTAGAAATTATTCAAGACTTTAGTTCAAATACTTATCTATGTCCAGTATTACATAATATGCTAGAAGGATAAAGATGAATAAGATACAGATACTACACCAAAAGAGCTTCTATATGTTCACCAAAACATACATATAAAGCAGTATAACTTCAAAGGAGTACAGTAAGTCCTAATTAAAGCACAGGGCTATGGGAAACCCTGAATAGAGGCAATTGGCAGCCATATTCATTGCTCTGAAATTAGTATTTAATTCATACAACAACCCTATGAATGGCATGGTCCTCAAATAGGCTGCATCAAGAATTTTCACCTACAGACTCTGACCATGAGAAGTCAGCATTTAATGATTGCTATATTTAAAATTTAAAATTTTGCCACACATATTTTGAGTACCAAGAAATAATAACGCTTTTTAAAGCTGCCATCTCTTCTGTAGAGTACCACGTTGCCACAGAACTATCTGGTCCACTGCCAAGGTCACTGCAAACCTACAAACCACTAGCCAAATATTGCTACTCAACACTTTAAATATGGTTATTGTAACTGAGTAAATGAATTTTTAACTTTATTTCATTTAAATTAATATTATTCATTAAAGTGAAATTCACATCACATAAAATTAACCATTTGAAAGTGTACAATTCAGTGGAATTTAGTGTATTCACAATGTTGTATAATCACCAGCTCCACATTCTCGCCAACACTATTTCCATTTTTTTATTAAAATCATTCTAGTGAGTGTGAAGTGGTATCTTGTGGTTTTCAACTGCATTTCCGTAATGACCAATTTAACTTTTAATTTAAAACCTGAGCCAAGCACGGTGGCTCACGCCTGTAATCCCAATACTTTGGGAGGTTGAGGTGGGTGGATCACTTGAAGCCAGGAGTTTGAGACCAGCCTGGCCAACATGGTGAAACCCTGTCTCTAACAAAAATACAAAAATTAGCCAGGGAGGTCGCAGTGAGCTGAGATCATGCCACTGCACTCCAGCCTGGGCAGAAGAGTGAGACTCTGTCTCAAAAAAAAAAAAAAAAAAAATTAGCCAGGCATGGTGGCACAAGCCTGTAACCCAGCTACTCAGGAACCTGAGGCACAAGAATCACTTCAGCCTGGGACGCAGAGCAGTGAGCCAAGATCGTGCCACTGCACTCCAGCCTGGGCGACAGAGTGAGACTCAGTCACAGTAAAAAAAAAAAAAAAAGGAAAAAATAAACATATAAAACCTGATACTCAAAATTGCTTGATACTTGAATTGAGAGTGTTTAATTACCCTAATGGGTTAGTTTTGTACCGTCCAATACATATATCCATTAGATACATGTAACTTCTAAGCATTTGAAATGTGGCTAGTCTGAATTGAGAAATGTTATAAGTCTTAAGAGTCATTTTGTCCCAGCATCCTTCCAGACAGCAAAGAATAGGCCCTAGTAGCATCTAGAACTCAGAGAGTAATGTTACCATCAAGAGTTTATTTTAGTCCAACTGCACGCAGAATTCCAACATTCTGGGAGGCCAAGGTGGGAAAATCACTTGAGCCCAGGAGTTTGAGACTAGCCTGGGCAAAAAAGGGAGACTCCATCTCTAACCTCCCCCACGCAAAAAAAAAAAAAAAGTTTATTTTAATCATCAATGATTCAGTCTCTAGAAATGAAATCAGTAATGAGAATTCTAACAGAGAATTGTTTTATCTTTGATTTTGGTCATTTATCAATCAAAAATCACTAAAAAAAACAGAAGTAAAATTTAGAACTAAAGAGTGCTTACATTAAACAAAAATATAATAGAATCACACATATTTCACTTAAATAGAAACTTCTCCGCTAAAGGAAAAAATAATTTTAGGCATCAACTAATCAACATCCTACAGAATATGAGGCAGAGACAAATCTGCTGTTGCTTCAAATAGTCTAGTACCATCCTCTTTACATGAGCATTTCATGTTGCTGAGTGTGGTTTCAGTTTTCAAATGTTTTATATTTTCACTCATAAATATATCATCACTGAACTCAAGCCACTACACATGGTGTTCTGATGAAAAAGAAACCAATTTCAATGATGAGGAAAAGCTGGTTGTTGAACACTGATATGGTTTGGCTGTGTCCCCACCCAAATCTCATCTTGAATTATAATCCCTATGTGTTGAGTGAGAAACCTCCCAGGTGACTGGATCATGGGGGGCAGTTTCCCCGATGCTGTTCTTGTCATAGTGTGGGAGTTCTCACAAGATCTAATGGTTTTTAAAAATGGCAGGTTCCCCTGCACTCTCTCTGCCACCACCTTGTGAAGAAGAGATACTGCTTCCCCTTCACCTTCCACCATGATTGTAATTTTCCTGAAGTCTCCCCAGACATGCAGAACTGTGAGTCAATTAAACCTCTTTTGTTTATAAATTACTAAGTCTCAGGTAGTATCTTTATAGCAGTGTGAAAAACGGACGAATACAAACATTGACTGTTTTAAATGTGGTCTCCCACTGAAATACCCTATATATTAATGTATGTTGGCCGGGCATGGTGGCTCACGCCTGTAATCCCAGCACTCTGGCAGGCCGAGGCAGGTGGATCACCTGAGGTCAGGAGTTCGAGAGCAGCCTGGCCAACTTGGTGAAACCATGCCTCTGCTAAAAACACAAAAGTTAGCCGGGCGTGGTGGCAGATGCCTGTAATCCCAGCTACTTGGGGGCTGAAGCAGGAGAATAGCTTGAACCTGGGAGGCGGAGGTTGCGGTGAGCCGAGATCGCACCATTGCTCTGGGTGACAGAGCAAGAGTCCATCTCAAACAACAACAAAAAAAATGTTGGTGGCCAAGTAGCTTTTCTAAAATTTGAAACACGGAATTACCGAATTTTTTTTTTCTTTTTCCGAACAAATTTATTTGGACGAAGCAATACTAAGACTGTCTTTGTTAGTACTAAGATCATTTTATTCATATTCCCAGAAGTCCTTCTGAAGATCAAAAAGGGGCTATCAGAACACAAATCAGAAAGCACCAGTCTTACAGATAATGAGGAGGTGATCTAAAGGAAGAAAAATTCCAAATAGAAATGTTGATTTCTTGGTTTCGACAAATACACCAGAGTAACATAATTAACGACCCCGGATTCTTTCTGCCTCTGAAACTCGGAATCTGCCACTGACCATGACCACAAACAATATTTAATATGGCTAGGAGCCATGACTCACGCCTGTAATTCCAGCACTTTGGGAGGCCGAGGTGAGTGGATCGATTAAGCCCAGGAGCTTGAGACCAGCCTAGCCAACATGGCAAAACCCTGTCTCTACAAAAAAAAAAAAATTCAAAAATTAGCCAGGCGTGTGCCTGTGGTCCCAGCTACTTTGGAGGCTGAGGTGGGAGGATCACCTGAGCCCAGGAGCCAGAGGTTGCAGTGAGCTCAGACTACACCACTGCACTCTAGCCTGGGCAACGGAATCAAAACTATGCCTCAAAAAAAAAAAAAAAAAATTTAATCTGTTCTTGCCTCAGTTCCTTATCTAAAAAATGAGGGCAACAACAGTAATTAACTCAAAGAATTATTGTAAGAATTAATTTAGTTAAAATATGTAATATAATAATATACATAGGCAATGTGCAAGGCTCTGCAATGCATCAATCGAGTCTTTGCTGTAATTCTTTCTGACCCTTACTTCATCTTGCTCACCACAAAACAAACATGAGAAACTTTTTTCACCAATTGCATTAACATTTAACTTCCAGATAGTCAAAGCTCACTAATCAGAAATATTTGTTTTTAAATATTTTCAAATTGCTACAATAATTGCTTACATATATGAAAGTACATGCTCTTCCCTACATAGTTTACTTTTTTAAATGCTCCCTTTTTAAGCTTTTTTTTTTTTTTTTTTTATGTTTTTTAAGGTGGGGTCTCGCTCTCTCACCCAGACGAGTGCAGTGGCGTGACCTCGGTTCACTGCAACCTCTGCCTTCCAGCTTCAAGTGATTCTCCTACCTCAGCCTCCCAAGTACCTGAGATTACAGGTTCGTGCCACCACACTTGGCTAATTTTTGTATTTTTAGAAAAGACAGGGTTTCACCATGTTGGTCAGACTGGTCTCGAACTCCTGACCTCAAATGATCCTCCTGCCTTGGCCTCCCAAAGTGCTGGGATTACAGGTGTGAACCACTGCACCTGGCCCCTTTCTTCTCTTTCAAAAGCATACGTACTTTCTGTAAGCAGACAGTGGTAATAATTTTACAAAACTGTGAATATACTAAATAATCACTGAACTATAGTAACCTTAAAAGTGTTAAATTTTATATATATAAATTATGTACTTAAAAAAAATACCTGAAATGATCCCCCTTTTCACCATAACATAATAGACTCCATTAGAAACAGGGAAAACGATAATCAAAGACTAGGAGAAGGTTATTTACAATACATATATCTAACAAAAGACATATTCAAAATTTCTGAAGAATTTCTATTAACTCAATAATAAAAGACAAACCACCCAATTAACACAACTGGCAAAGACTTGAATAGGCACTTCACCCAAAATAAAATATTCAGATACCCATAGCACAAAATGTGGTCAACATCATTGCAAACTGATGAAACAAAAAGCCACAATGAGATACCACTACTCATCCACTAGAATGGCCAAAATTAAAAGGATCGGTAGATGCCTGTAATCCCAGCACCTTGGAAGGCCGAGGTGGGTAGATCGCTGGAGGCCAGGAGGTGGGGGTTACATGAGCTGAGATCGCACCACTGCACTCCAGCCTGGGTTACAGAAACTTTATCTCAAAAAAAAAAAAAAAAAAAAAGAAAAGAAAGGACTGGTAGTATTAAGATATTATATAGTTAAGAGGAATGAATATGTGTGTGTAATCAGAGGACATGTAAAGGAATGTCCATGGGGCAACTTGGTTAATAGTAGCCAAAGATGGTCGAGCATGGTGCCTCATGCCTGTAATCCCAGCATTTTGGGAGGTCATAGGGGGAGGATCCCTTGGGCCTGCGAGTTTGAAACCAGCCTGGGCAACACGGCAAAACCCTCTCTACAAAAAATTGGCTGGACATGGTAGCACACGCCTGAATCCCAGCTACTTGGGAGACTGTAGTATGAGTAATACCTGAGCCAGGGAGACTGAGGCTGCAGTGAGTAGAGATCAGGCCACTGTACTCCAACCTTGGTGACAGAGTGAGACTCCGTCTCAAAAAACAAAACAAAACAAAAAAATAGCAGCCAATGATTGAAAAAAAATCCAAATGCCCAACAGGAAGTGAATGGATTTATCTGTACAGTGGAATACTACAGAGCAATGTTTTTAAATGACTGCTTCATACAATTTGTACAAATCTCGCTGATATTTTGTTGAGTGAACAAAAAGCCAGACACAAGAGTTCATAAAGTATGAAAGAAATTAGAATATAGTCTGGGCAGATGGGTGGAGGGCAGGAGAAGAGACAGACCAGAAAAGGACATTAGAAATCTTGTCTTACTGAAATATTCTCCATCAGGATGGTAGTTACAAATGTGCATACAAACATAAGAAACAAATCATTAAACTGTTAAACAAGTGTGCATTAGACACAACTATACATTATATCAGACCTTTAAACAAAATGAAAAAAAAAAAAAAAAAAAGCAGAGGCTTACCTCAAACATCACCTTATCACTTCCTCTCTCTATAGTCACCTGCCATTCATCTTCTACTATCCTTTCCCAGCCCGTTATAATTTAATTGATCCCTAACCCAGAGAATCTCATAGGTCGCTATTGAAGAACTTACATTTCATTATTTAAGTTTCTTTAGATCTGTATAAACCCAGAGACTACAAGTTCCCTGAGTATAGAGGCCTGCTTTTCTTTTTTATTTATTTATTTTTTTTGAGACAGGGTCTCTCTCTGTCACCCAGGCTGGAGTGCAGTCTCAGCTCACTGCAGCCCCAAACACCCAGACTCAAGTGATCCTTCCACCTCAGCTTCCTGAGTAGGTGGGTCTCAGCTTCCTGAGTAGGTGAGTCTACAGGTACATGCCAACACGCCCGGCTAATTTTTGTATTTTTTTTGTACCGACAGGATTTCGTCATGTTGCCCAGGCTGGTCTCAAACTCCTGGGCTTAAGCAATCTGCTTGTGTCAGCCTCCCAAAGTGCTGGGATTACAGCATGAGCCACGACACCCGGCCTACTCTGTTTTTCTCATTACCTGGTTTCCATAATGCCAGCATAGTGCCAGGTACTTTAGACATCAATGTTTTGTTGATTTAAATAATTCCTATGATTCATGTATGGAACAATACCTCACTAAATCATATACCTTAACTTTTTTTCTTTCAAAGACAATTTCTTTCCCCTCTCCAATAGGAAACGTCTACAGTTTCTAAGAAGAGGATTTGGAAAAAACAAAAAACACAAAACATTGGTATAGGCTTTGAAATTAATCTGCATACACATCATTGTCAACCAGCAGAATGGCTGCCTTAAAATATACTTACACATGCATACACACGGAAATACAATGAAGATGTAAATGATTTAAATGATTCTTTTACTTTAATAAATAATCTCATATTTATTGGGCACACACTGAATAAGAACTTCATGAGGTAACTAGTACTACCAACTACACATTAGACAGGAAGTTAAGAAAGCAGTTCACAGTCACATTTCCAGCAAATGTCACGGCCAAGATCTGTAGTATGACTACAGGAAACACTGGGGTGTTAAAAGTAATAGGACCTGTGCCCCAGAAAATTGATTAGACCATTTGTTTACTTATTTATTCATTCATTTATTCATTTACTACCTCCTTCATTTTTTTTCTTCAGACCACTTATTTAAAAAAAAAAAATTAAGAAAAAAAATCTGAAGGGTTAAACATATGAAAAGATGTTCAACCTAATCCATAATGAAAGAAATACTAATTAAAACTATTAAGATGGGCCAGGCGCGGTGGCTCACACCTGTAATCCCAGCACTTTGGGAGGCCAAGGCAGGCAGATCACAAGGTCAAGAGATCGAGACCATCCTGGCCAACATGGTGAACCCCATTTCTACTAAAAATACAAAAATTAGCTGGGCGTGGTGGTAGGTACCTGTAGTCCCAGCTACTCGAGAGGCTGAAGCAGGAGAATCACTTGAACCTGGGAAGCGGAGGTTGCAGTGAACCGAGATCACGCCACCGCACTCCAGCCTGGCAACACAGCAGAGCAAGACTCCGTCTCAAAAAAAAAAAAAAAAACTATTAAGATGTAACTTCTCTGAGACCAAGTGGGGGCGGATCACCAGAAGTCCAAGACCAGCCTGGCCAATGTAGTGAAACCCCATCTCTACTAAAAATACCAAAAAAAAAAAAAAAAAAAAAAAATTGGCTGGGCATTGTGGTGCCTGCCTGTAATCCCAGCTACTCCAGAGGCTGAAGCATTACAATCAATTGAACTGAGGAGGTGGATGTTGCAGTGAGCCGACATCGTGCCACTGCACTCCATCTAGCCTGAGCGACAGAGCCAAACTCTGTATCCCAACAAAAAACAAACAAACAAACAAGAAGATGTAATGTCTCACCTATGAGATTAGCAAAAATCCAAAAGTTTGACAATCCTCTCAGCAAAGCCTTGGAGACACTCCAACATTAGGCAGACACTCTAACATTACTGATGATGGCACTAGCTCTAGGGAATGACAATTTGGCAAGTTATCAAAATTACCAATGTTTACATTAACCTTTGATCCACCCACTCACATCATTTTAGGGGATTTTTCCTACATACATAATTATACATGTACAAAATGACACATATTCAGGATTCATCACTATAGCACTATTTGTAACAACAAGACAAGAAGCAACCCAAGTGTATCTACAAAGTTTGGTTAAACTGCTAATATTACACAATGGAAGGCAATGAAGCTGAAAAAATGAGACTATTCACTATGAACTGATATGAAAAGATCCTAGCATAAAGTATATTCAAAAAGCAAGGTATAATCGGGAGGAGGAAGATAGAGATAGGAGAAAGGGGCTAACATGCAGCTCCCACTATGGCAGAAAGAACACCATGTGGAGACTCACACCATGAACTTTTGCTTCAAGAACCACCCCAGGAATATACCAGGCAAACCGAAAAAATTCACAGATCCTTTCAAAGAAGCAGTACACTGCTGCAAATTCCATGAGACAGGTAAAAAACTGCTGAGTTCCCAAAGTGTAAGAGAGGGAAAACCTGCCTCCACACACACATCCCCACTGGGGAATCTGAAAATCCAGATCATGGGAGACGAGACGGATTTAACCTTACCTAGGGCTGAGATAGATTTAAGGGAACCGTGCAAAATATAAAAGTAGAAGCAGCAGTGGGAAATGCCTTGTAAGCATTCCCAGCCTCTAGCTAGAGCCCAGGGAAGCCATCCCCGACTATATCTCACAAGGGTACTAGCAGAAGACAGCCAGTAGAATTAGGGAAGGGTAACAGGGCAAAAGAAGCTTCTAAATGAGATAGTAACAATTTCAGCTGGACATGGATTTTCTTGAGCAGAAAAGGGAGGTAGGGAGGGAACAGGAACTGCTGCAGATACAGCCCAGAGCTGCTGACAGAGTAGGCAGATGGGGAGGGGCGAGGTCTGAAGGCCTTGCTTTCTCAGCAGGGAAGCCTGGGGCAAGGTCTGAGTGGTACACCAAGGGAGTGAGAGTGGCTTCACCCACTGCGTGGGAGCTGAATGAGGTCTCTCGCAACCAGGACTCTCACAACCCCCCACTTCCCTGGCGAACTATATGACACAGCAGAGGCAGCCAAAATCCCCTATGGAACATAACCCCACTGGCCTGAAAACCAACACCCTATCTCCCACAGCGGCTGTGGCAAGCCCCGCCCAATGAAAGTGAGTCTGAGCCCAGTTCCGCCTAACCCTGCTCCCACCTGATGGTTATTTCTCTACCTGCCCCTTTAGCAGAACAGGAAACATAGCCCCACCCATCTCCCGAGAAACCAAAATACTTGCCCCGGCCAACTTAGGGCAAGCAATCTCCCTACTTACTACTACTGCAGCTGGTGCACTCTTCAAAGTGTCACCTCCTGGCTGGAGGCCAACCAACTCAGGCCATTAGAGCAACTCATGACAGAATAACCCGGATCCCAGGAAGGGGAAAACAACAGCTAATTCCACTGCCTGTGACATCCTGGCCAACCAGAGGTCCTGAGTGTGTCCACATTACAAGTTCATTGCTAGCATAACCAGTATCAAGAAAGCAAGTACACTCAACATATCTACAACCGAAGACCACCAAAGAGTCCACTTCACTCCCCTGCCACCTCCAGAGCTTGGAGACCTGAAGATGAATCACATCACAAGACTCCTTGTAGGCATTCCCCAGCACCATCCCAGAGCCTGGTAGCCCTGCTGCTGGATGGCTACACTCAGAAGAGCAATAACAATCACTGCAGTCCAGCTCTCAGGAAGCCCCATCCCTAGAGGAAGTGGGAGACAGCAGGCCCTGAGATCCAGTCTTTTCCACCGAAATAGTCTAAACAAATGAGAAGGAACCAGAAAAGTAATTCTGGTAATATGACAAAACAGGGTTCTATAACCCCAGCAATGTATCCAAACCAAGAAGAAATTTCTGAATTTCCAGATAAAGAATTCAGAAGGTTGATTATTAAGATACTCAAGGAGATATCAGAGAAAGATGAAAACCAAATTAAAGACAACAATACAGGATATGGATGAAAAATTCTCCAGAGAAAAAATATCATAAAGAAACAGCAATCACAACTTCTAGAAATAAAAGACACACTTAGAGAAACAGAAAATGCACTGGAGGCTGGGCACTGTGGCTCATGCCTGTAATCCCAGCACTGTGGGAGGCTGAGGCAGGCGGATCACCTGAGGTTAGGAGTTCAAGGCCAGCCTTGCCACCACGGTGAAACCCCGTCTCTACTAAAAATACAAAAATTAGCCAGGCATGTTGGCACGTGCCTGTAATCCCAGCTACTCAGGAGGATGAGGCATGAGAATCACTTGAACCCAGGAGGTGGAGGTTGGAGGTTGCAATAAACCAAGACTGTACCACTGTACTCCAGCCTGGGTGACAGAACAAGACTCTGCCTCAAAAAAAAAAAAAGAAAGAAAGAAAGAAAGAAAGAAACAACAATCACAACTTCCAGAAATAAAAGGCACACTTAGAGAAACAGAAAATGCACTGGAGGCCAGGCACAGTGGCTCATGCCTGTAACCCCAGCACTTTGGGAGGCAGAGGCGGGTGGATCACCTGAGGTCAGCAATTCAAGACGAGCCTGGCCAACATGATGAAACCCTGTCTCTACTAAAAAAATACAAAACTTAGCTGGGCATGGTGGTGGGTACCTGTAATCCCAGTTACTCAGGAGGATGAGGCAAGAGAATCACTTGAACCTGGAAGGCGGAGGTTGCAGTGAGTGGAGATAGCACCACTGCACTCCAGCCTGGGCAACAGAGTGAGACTCGGTCTCAAAAAAAAAAAAAGGATGCACTGGAAAGTTTCAATAACAGGTTAGAACAAGTAGAAGAAAGAACTTCAGAGCTCAAAGACAAGGCTTTCGAAATAACCCAATCAGACAAAGACAAAGAAAAGACAATTAAAAAAAAAATTAACAAAGTCTCCACGAAATGTGGGATTACATCAAACAACCAAACCTAAGAATAACTGGTGTTTCTGAGAAAAAAGAGAAATCTATACGTTTGGAAAACTTACTCGAGGGGAATAACTGACGAAAACTTCCCTGGCCTTGCTAAAAATGTAGACACCCAAATACAAGAAGCTCAAAGAACAGCTGAGAAATTCAGCCCAAAAAGATTATCACCTAGGCACACAGTCATCAGGTTATCTAAAGTCAAGACACAGTAAAGAATATTAAGAGCTGTGGGACAAAAGCATCAGATAACCTCAAAGAAAAACGTATCAGATTAACAGCAGACTTCTCAGCAGAAACCTTACAAGCCAGAAGAGACTGTGGTCCCATCTTCCACTGCCTGAAACAAAATAATTACCGGCCAAGAATATTGTATCCAGCAAAACTAAGCTTCATAAATGAAGGAGAGATCAAGTCTTTTTCAGACAAACAAAGGCTAAGAGAATTTGCCACTACCAAGCCAGCACTACAAGAAACGCTAAAAGAAGTTCTAAATCTTGAAATAAAACCTCAAAACACACCAAAATAGAACCTCCTTGGCCGGGCACAGTGGCTCATGCCTGTAATCCCAGCACTTTGGGAGGCTGAGGTGAGCAGATCACCTGAGGTCAGGAGTTCAAGACCAGCCTGGCCAACATGGAGAAACCCTGTCTCTACTAAAAAATACAAAAATTAGCCAGGCGTGGTGGTGGGCACCTATAATCCCAGCTACTTGGGAGGGTGAGGCAGGGAGAACTGCTTGAACCCAAGAGGCTGAGGTTGCAGTGAGCCAAGATTGTGCCACTGCACTCCAGCCTGGGCAACAGAGTGAGACTCCATGACAAAAACAAGACAAAAAAGAATCTTCTAAAAGCATAAATCTCATAGGACCTATAAAACAATAACACAATGAAGAAAAAAAACAGCTATTAAGGCAACAACAAGCATGATGAATACAACAGTACTTCATATCTCAATACTAACACCGAATGTAAATGGCCTAAATGCTACATTTAAAAGGTATGGAATGGGAGAATGGATTAAATTCCACCAACCAAGTATCTGCTGTCTTCAAGAGACTCACCCAACACATAAGGACTCACATAAACTTAAGGTAAAGGGGTAGAAAAAGATACTCCATGCAAATAGAAACCAAAAGCAAGCAGGCATAGCTATTATTATATCAAATATAACAGACTTTAAAGCAACAATAGTAAAAAAAAAAAAAAAAAAAAAAGAAATCCACAAAAAGGGACATTAAATAATGATAAAAGAATTAGTCCAACAGGAAAATAACAATCCTAAATATATATGCGCCCAACTGGAGCTCCCAAATTTATAAAACAATTACTAGACCTAAGAAATAGGATAGACAGCAACACAATAAACACAGTAAAATAATAACAATTCTAGCAACATAATTATGTAATAATAATTGTATCTTGACTTTAGATAACCTGATGACTGTGTGCCTAGGTGATGATCTTTTTGTGATGAATTTCTCAGCTGTTCTTTGAGCTTCTTGTATTTGGGTATCTACATCTCTAGCAAGGCCAGAGTTTTCCTCAGTTATTCCCCTTAAGTAAGTTTTCCAAATAATAGTGGGGGACTTCAATACTCCACTGACAGCATTAGACAGGTCATCAAGACCGAAAGTCAACAAAGAAATAATGGATTTAAACTATACTCTGTAACAAATGAACTTAACAAGTATTTACAGAACATTCTACCAAAAACTGTAGAATATACTTTTTTTTTTTTTTTTGAGGCCTGTCACCCAGGTTGAAGTGCAGTGGCACAATCTTGGCTCATGGCAATCTCTGCCTCCCAGGCTCAGGCAATCCTCCCACCTCAGCCTCCCGCATAGCTGGGACTACAAGTGTGCACCACCATGTTCAGCTAATTCTTTTATTTTTTGTTGAGACAAGGTTTTGCCATGTTGCCCAGGCTGGTCTCGAACTCCTGAGCTAAAGCAATCCACCTGCTTTGGCCTCCCAAACTGCGAGACCTACCATGCCTGGCCAGGATATACATTATTTTCATCAGGACATGGATAGACCAAGATAGACCATATGATAGGTCAAAAACAAGTCTCTATAAATTTTAAAAAATCTGAATTATATCAAGTATCCTATCAGACCACAGTGGAATGAAACTGGAAATTAACTCCAAAAGGAACCCTCAAAACTAGACAAACACATGGAAATTAAATAATCTGCTCCTGAATGATCCTTGAGTCAACAATGAAATAAAGGTGGAAATTAAAAAATTATTTGAACAATAATAGTGTCACAACTTATCAAAACCACTGGGATACAGCAAAAGCGGTGCTAAGAGGAAAAGATCATAGCATTAAATGCCTACATCAAATGTCAGGCAAGGTGGTTGACGCCTATAATCCCAGCACTTTAGGAGGCCTAGGCAGGTGGATCACCTGAGGTCAGGAGTTTGAGACCAGCCTGGGCAACATGGTGAAACCCTGTAAAAATACAAAACTTAGATGGGTGTGGTGGCCCACACCTGTAATCTCAGCTTACTTGGGAGGCTGAGACAGGAGACTTACTTGAACCCAGGAAGCAGAGGTTGCAGTGAGCCGATATCATGCCACTGCACTCTAGCCTGGGCGATAGAGTGAGACTCCGTCTCAAAAAAAAAGAAAAGTCTGAAAGGTCACAAATAGGCAATCTAAGGTCATACCTCAAGGAACTAGAGAAACAAGAAAGAACAAACAAAACCCAAACCCAGCAGAAGAAAAGAAATAACAAAGACCAGAGTGGTGCTAAATGAAACCAAAAGAACAACAATACAAAAGGTAAATGAACAAGCTGGTTCTCTGAAAAGATAAAAGTGACAGACCATTAGTGAAACTAACCAAGAAAAGAAGAACGATATCTAAATAAGCTCAATTAGAAACAAAACAAAAGATATTACAACCAATACCACAGAAATACAAAAGATCATTCAAGGCTGCTATGAACACCTTTGCATGCACAAACTAGAAAATCTAGAGGACAGGATAAACTCTGGGAAATACACGACCCTCCTAGACTACATCAGAAGAAATAAAAACTCTGAACAGACCAACAACAAGTAGTGAGATTGAAACAGTAATAAAAAAAATTGCCAACAAAAAGTCTGGGACCAGTTGGATTCACAGCTGAACTCTATCAGACATTCAAACAACTGGTGCCAATCTTAATGAAACTATTCCAAAAGACAGAGAAAGAGGGAATCCTCCCTAAATCATTCTATGAAGCCAGTATCACCCTAATACCAAAACCAGGAAAGGACATAACAAAAAAATAAATCTACAGACCAATATCCCTGATAACATAGATGCAAAAATCCTCAACAAAATACTAGCTAACCGAATCCAACAGCCTATCAAAAAGATAATCCACCATTATCAAGTGGGTTTCATACCATGGATGCAGGGATGGTTTAACATACACAAGTCAATAAAACAAGTCACATAAAAAGAATTAAAAATCATGTGATCTCAATAGATGCAGAAAAAGCACATAACAAAAAAATCCAGCATCCCTTTATGATTAAAACCCTCAGCAAAACTGGCACAGAAGTAACATACCTTCACATAATAAACAAACCCACAGCCCATATTCTACTGAACGGGGAAAAATTGAAAGCATTCCCTGTGACAACTGGAAGAAGACAAGGATGTCTACACTCACCACTTCCATTCAACATAAGTACTGGAAGTCCTAGCCAGAGCAATCAGAGAAAAGAAATAAAGGACATCCAAATAGGTAACGAGGAAATCAAACTGTCGCTGTTTGCTGACGATATGATCATATATCTAGAAAACCCTAAAGACTCATCCAAAAAGCTTGTAATCTGATAAATTCAGTAAACTTTCAGGATACAAAATCAACGTAAATTAGTAACACTGCTCTACACCACCAATGATGAAGTTGAGAAACAAATAAAGAACTTAATAACCCCTACTACAAAAGCTACAAAAAAAATAAAATACTTAGGAATATACCTAACAAAGGAGGTGAAAGACCTCTACAAGGAAAACTACAAAACACTGCTGAAAGAAATCATCGACAACACCAACAAATGAAAACACATCCCATGCTCATGGACGGGTAGAATTAATACTGTGAATATGACAATACTGCCAAAAGCAATCTACAGATTCAATGCAATTCCCATCAAAGTACCATCATCAATCTTCACAGAACTAGAAACACACTATCCTAAAATTCATACTGAACCAAAAGAGAGCCCAGATAGCCAAAGCAAGACTAAGCAAAAAGAACAAATCTGGAGGTATCACATTATCTGACTTTTTATACTGCAAGGCTATGCTTACCAAAACAGCATGGTCCTGGGAATGAAACAGACACATAGACCAATGTAATAGAGATCCCAGAAATAAAGCCAAATATTGGTGACTCACGCCTGTAATCCCAGCATTTTGGGAGGCTAAGGCGGGCGGATCACTTCAAGTCAGGAGTTCGAGACCAGCCTGACCAACAGGGTAAAACCCTGTCTCTACTAAAAATATAAAAATTAGCCAGACATAGTGGCAGGCACCTGTAATCCCAGCTACTCGGGAGTCTGAGGCGGGAGAATTGCTTGAACTCGGGAGGCAGAGATTGCAGTGAGTCAAGATCACGCCACTGCAGTCCAGCCTGGGTGACAGAGTGAGACTCAGTCTCAAAAAAATAATAACAAAAACCATAAAGTGGGGAAAGGACACCCTTTGCAACAAATGCTGCTGGGATAACTGCCAAGCCACATGCAGAAGAATGAAACTGGATCCTCATTTCTCACCTTACACAAAAATCAACTCAAGATGGAGCAAAGACTTATATCTAAGACCTTAAACCATAAAAATTCTGGAAGATAACATTGGAAAACTCTTCCAGAGATTGGCTTAGGCAAAGAGTTTATGACCAAGAACCCTAAAGCAAATGCAATAAGAACAAAAACAAACAGATGAAACCTAATTAAACTAAAAAGATTCTGCACATAAAAAGAAATAATCAGCAGATTATCAGCTTCTGCACATAAAAGAAATAATCAGCAGAATAAATAGACAACCCACAGAATGGGAGAAAATATTTGCAAACTATGCATCCAACAAAGGACTAATGTCCAAAATTGACAAGGAACTCAAAGAAATCAACAAGAAAAAATAATAATAATAATCCCATCGAAAAGTGGGCAAATTACATGAATAAGCATTTCTCAAAAGAAGATACACAACACAATACCACCTTATTCCTGCAATAAGGGCCATAATTTAAAAGGCAAAAAACAATAGATGTTGGCATGGATGTAGTGAAAAGGGAACACTTTTACACTGCTGGTGAGAATATAATACAACCATTATAGAAAACCGTACAGAGATTTCTTAAAGAACTAAAGTAGAACTACCACTTGATCCTGCAATCCCACTACTGGGATTGTCATTATATGAATGACACTGGGAAAAGTCATTATACGAATGACTACTGGGAAAAGTCATTATGTGAAAAAGACACTTGCACACATGTTTATAGCAGCACAATTTGCAACTGCAAAACTGGACCCAGCCTAAATGCCCTTCGATCAATAAGTAGATAAAGAAAATGTGGTGTATATATATATACACGTACACACGTACCATGGAATACTACTCAAGCCATAAAAACGAACAAAATGGCTTTCACAGAAACCTGGATGGAGTTGGAGACCATTATTCTAAGTGAAGTAATTCAGGAAAGGAAAACCAAATATCGTTTTGTTCTCACTTATAATTAGGAGCTAAGCTATGAGCAGGCATAAGAATGATATAATAGACTTTGGGGACTAGGAGGGAAGGGTGGGGGTGGTTAGGTATAAAAGACTACACACTGGGTACAGTGTACACAGCTCAGGTGACAGGTGCACCAAAATCTCAGAAATCACCACTAAGGAATTTATCCAATATAACCAAAAACCACCTGTTCCCCAAAAACTATTCAAATTAGGGCCAGGTGTGGTTAATCCCAGCACTTTGGGAAGCCAAGGTGGGCGGATCACGAGGTCAAGAGTTCAAGACCACCCTGGCCAACATGGTGAAACCCCATCTCTACTAAGAGTACAAAAATTTGCCAGGCCTGATGGCGCATGCCTGTAATCCCAGCTACTCGGGAGGCTGAAGCAGGAGAATCACTGGAACCCAAGAGGCGGAGGTTGCAGTGGGCCAAGATCATGCCATTGCACTCCAGCCTGGGCAACAGAGCAAGACTCCATCTTGGGGGGCAAAAAAAACTATTCTAATTAAAACAAAAAAGCAAGGTACACATATACAATATAATATTTCAAGAATGGAAGAAACTTGGTATATAGAAAAACAAGTCATCTGTGTATTTAAAGCTGCTCTAAAATTAAGTTTGTTTCTTTTTAAAGCAAGGTACAGACAGTATTTAATTTACTAGACTTTGTGTAAGAAATAAAGGAGAATGAGACTACATATTTATCTGCTTGTGGCTGCATAAGGAAATACTAGAAAAAAAATCACAAGAAACAAATAATAATTATATATTTGGGAGGAAGGGAGGAAACAGGAAAAAGAGAGAGACAAATAATTCTTAGTCTAAATCTTTGTTATAATGTTTTAACTTGCTGATTGCTTTTTCCAAAAAAGTTGTTTTTAAAAGCAACTCCACAAGAATTACCTCACTCTCTACAAAACCCAAGGGAAGTAACTGGCACAGTATTCATTCCAATAAATGTGGTTTTAACAACTATTAAAATCCTTTAAACATAAACTTTTAATCTCTATGGTATATGCTGCTTTCCATAAATAGAAACCAAAATATTTAATTTTTCATAAAGATAAATGGAAAAGATTTTTACAGAAACTTGCTCTTTATAAAGATTTCCCAGAATACATCTAATTTGACAAAAGTGATTTACAACTAATTACAACTAAGCTCAGTAGTGTGACCTCGAAACTGAGTGAAAGGAATCAAATCCTTTAATGTCCTACAATTTATTTATTTTATATAATAGTCAATGTTGTTTGCTAACGAAAATGCCAAAACCTTTAACAATAAGAAAACATAATCAGACCACAAGGTATTAAAAAAACCAACATGGCTTCCAGTTATTAGTCTACTCACTAGCTATTTTCAAGACCCTAATCCAACAGCAACATTTCTCCTGTACTTCAAATGGAAAAAAATGGATCAAATGAGCTTTATCTCCATCTACTTTTGAAATTCAAAGCATGTACAAGAATGTTAAAACAAATGGTTGTTTTCAAAAAAATTTAGAGGAGCAAAATTATGCCTATTAGGAAACACGTCAGCTTAAGCTAACATTTAAAAGAAAGAAACAGCCAGGCCCAGTGGCTCACGCCTGTAATCCCAGCACTTTGGGTGGCTGAGGCGGGAGAATCACCTGAAGTCAAGAGTTCAAGACCAGCCTGGCCAACATGGTGAAACATCATCTCTACTAAAAGTACAAAAATTAGCCAGGTGTGGTGGCACACGCCTGTAGTCCCAGCTACTCGGGAGGCTGAGGCAGGAAAATCACTTGAACACAGCAGGTGGAGGCTGCAGGGAGCCAAGATGGTAGCATTGCACTCCAGCCTGAGCAACAGAGTGAGACTCTGTGTAATAAATAAATAAATAAATAAATAAAATTTATATACATACATCCTTACCTTGAAAGGTTTGTCTCCACTGTGTGTCAGCATATGCCTTTGTAACCAACTTTGACTGGTAGATGGAGTGTTATATACTTTACAACCTTTCCATAAGCAAACAAATACCTGTTAAGAAAAACAGAACCATATTAATTTTCATGACTTATCTCAAGAAGTGTTTGATTCCTCATACATTCAAATTAACATGTTACAAGTCTTCAACTGACAAGAGCTACTGAATGTACAAGCCAATCAAAATGCTTAATATAGAGAAACTGTCAAAACATCCTAGTATAAGCCACCCTTAATGCTACTGTCTACACCTTCAATAAAGAATTAACACACCGATCACAGAATACCATTCAGAAGGAAATATATATAATATTAGCAATATATCCCTCGGAACTGAGACCATGGGCCATTATTTACATTTTTGTATTTACTGCCCAAAAGAACAAACATCTATTAATTTTAAATAGCAGGAAAATATAAAGGCATAAAAAAATTAATGAAATGACCAATAAATGTTAATTAGAAGATACTGATATTTTCAACTTCAAAGAATGAATGAAAATTATCAAATTACAATCTTTCACTGGTGATATCCTGGTCTCACATGCATACTAACAATATTTGTTCTTATACTGTTCTAACCATGAAGAATTCTTTCTATCTCGATTATGACATAGAGAGATACTTGAGACCCTGTCTGGAATATGAAATTTTGTTATGAAACAGATAGAATACAAAATATTAAGTGAATATAGTAATAAAAACAACAGACATGAGCTACCCTACTTTCATAATAGATCCACATTCTAGGTTCAGGGTACTAAGTATAACTAGGTGTGGAAAGCACCAAAACTAACAAACTAATCTTTATCATCTTCCTACCAGTGACATGTCAGTTTCCTAACTGATGCTATTTCCATCAAACCAAACACTGAAAACTGCTTCCCAACATCAGGAAAAGAAGGGTCTACCACAATCATTATCTTGAAAGAACCACTTAAAGGCTCTGTTCTTTTCTAAGGTAAGAACAATTACAGTCACACTTTGAAGACTGTAATATACTACATACATATAGAACACAAGAAAGATATACAAAGAACTGAAGAATCTTTCTTCAGCCAGCCTTAAATAAAATTTTTAATAGACTAGAAAAACTGACAGTCTATAAACAAATAATTGAGGTCAATTTTTACTCAAAAACAATACCATCTTACGTCAAATAGGTATAACAAGGCAAGACTACCACTGCCATTTGACAAGACTGTTTAGAGAAGTTACTGCATAACCTGACTCCACAACGAATTTGCTAGTTTCTTTAAGTATGAGATAAAGGAAGTCATAACGTTTCCTCCTTCATACTCAAAATTCCCAACCCTAGAACATGTTTATAAACTAATGGCCAAGGTTCTCAGAGTTAAAAGTAACTTTTAAAAATAAATCTAGGAACAGAAAAAAAACACAAAGCAATACTTATATGCACCCGATGTGGTGGCTCACACCAGCAATTCCAGCACTTTAGGAGGCCGAGGTAGGGGGATGGCTTGAGCTCAGGAGTTCGAGACCAGCCTGGGCAACACAGCGAAACCCTGTCTCTACAAAAGTAACAAAAAAAATTGGCTAGGCATAATGGCATATGCACCCATAGTCCCAGCTACTCGGGGGTGGTGGCGGGGCATAGGGCTAGCAGCTGAGGCAGGATGATTGCCTTAAGCCCAAGAGACGGAGGCTGCAGTGAGCCATGATGGCACTACTGCACTCCAGTGTAGGTGACAGAATGAGACCTTCTCTCCAAAAATAAAAATAAAAACTTAAATGCTACAGAAATTAATTCAATATTGTTTAATAATCACACATGGGTAATTAATGCTATCAATTTTTGAAATCAACACTACTAGACTCACCAGGCAGAGTGGCTCACACCTCTAACCCCAGCACTTCGGAAGGCCAAGGCAGGAGGATTGCTTGAGCCCAGGAATGAGGCCAGCCTGGGCAACATGCCATAACCCTGTCTATACAAAATATACAAAAATTAACCAGGCATGGTGGTACCCACCTGTGGTACCAGCTACTTAGGAGGCTGAGGTGGGAGAACTGCTTGCACCGGAGAGGGCAAGGCTACAGTGAACTGCTATGATCATGCCACTACACTCCAGCCTGGGCAGTAAGAGATAGATCCTATCTCAAGAAAAAAAAACACAATTACTACTAGATTCAAAGTCTTATTTTTCAATCCAAGTAACAAAGAGGAGGAATCAGGGGTTGGTTTAAAATTCTCTCAGAAATCATATTATTAGTTTGGTGCACAAGTCATTGCCGTTTTTGCCATTAAGTGAAAAAAACGCAATTACTTGTGCACCAACCTAATACGTAAACAGAAATGCCTTAAAGAAAGTATTTGGGAACAATAACAACATCATTCCTGTAACAACTTTTGTGACAAAAGGATTCTCCTTAATGTTAAAAGGATTCTTAAGTGACCCCCCGCCCCACTCTGAAATACTCTTAAAGATAAGATTTAGTTCCTTCGAAATAAGCACTGCCTCTACCTAACAATACTCAATCACCAGATTTGGTAGAAACAGCAGCATCTGGTTTCTAATTTTTTCTTTCCTATGAGCAAACATGACTATAGAGATAATGCCAGGTCTGAAATTACATCTGATACAGCCTTATTAAGTATGGTTTAGACTACATGGAATAATGTCTAGTAACACAATTAATGCGACACCTTCAGATTCAAAGAAAAACCAAAATCTTCAACCTAGTGAATTTTATACCAAATGAAGTAGGCGTAAAGAGATCAAAGTCAACTGTGTTTAGCTATATTGGGGTGAAATGTTTAGAAAGATCCAAAAAAGGCCTGGTGTAATGGCACATGCCTGTAATCCCAACACTTTAGGAGGCCGAGGTGGGTGGATCACTTCAGGCCAGGAGTTCGAGACTGGCCTGACCAACATGGTGAAACCATGTCTCTACTAAAAATACAAAATTAGCCGAGTGTGGTGGCACACGCCTGTAACCCCAGCTACTCAGGAGGCTGAGGCAGGAGAATTGCTTGAACCCGGGAGGTGGAGGTTGCAGTGAGCTGAGATTGCGCCACTGCACTCAAACGTGGGAAACAAAAGCAAAACTCCATCTTAAAAAAAAAAAAGAAAGAAAAAAGAAAGATCCACAAAAATAAACAAAACTGTTCGAGGCTGTATTTCCTTTCCTAGCCTATATTAGGATGACGTTTTGATAAAAATACTCCCAAATCTGACAAAAGGGTCTTCCTCAAATCTGCGACTTTTTAATGTATAATATCTGAAAAACATTTTTATACTATTTTTAGAAACTCTCCTACTGTTAAAATTAACCCTGAAAAATCAAATACCATAGGATTCCAATTATATCCAAATTTGGAAGAAGTATGTTCAAGAATATAATTTGCCATGGTTCTTCTATTTTAAAATGAATTAAGGTCTGGCTATTTTAACAGAATAAGACACAGGGGTCCAAAGTCCAGTCTCTCATGATACAGCAAATTGTGTTGTATTAGGTTGTATCAGACATAACAGAAATAGAAAACAACCTGCTGAGCACAGTGACTCGTGCCTAGAATCCCAGCTGCTCTGGAGGCTGAGGCAAGATGATGGCTAGAAGACAGATTTCAGACCAGTATGGGCAACACAGCAAGATCCCAACTCTGAAAATGTTTAAATTAGCCAGACGTGGTGATGCATGCCTGTAGTCCCAACTACTACACTGAGGTAGAAGGATTGCTTGAGTCCAAGAGTTTGAGGCTATGTGAGCTAAGATCATGCCACTGCTAAACAGTTCTTTCACTTTGCAGCTATGTAATCTTGGAAGAATCATCTACTTCCTTTTTCATCAGAAATACTCTGAGCACACATGCGGTAAGTCCAAAACACTATGAAAATATAAGATGTTATATTATCTCAGAAAGACCAGTCAATGAAATAACTGGGTTTGTATTAGACACCAAAGGTTCCTTCTCAAAATAACTGCCATCAGGTTTTCCTGCCAGAATGTCCAGGAAAAAAAAATTTTAAACCCACACAGCCATTAAAAGAATATTTTTGGGCCAGGTGCAGTGGCTCACACCTGTAATCCCAGCACTCTGAGAGGCCGAGGTTAGTGGATCACTTGAGGTCAAGAGTTCAAGACCAGCCTGGCCAACATGGCAAAACCCCACCTCTACTAAAAATACAAAAACTTAACCAGGTGTGATGACACATGCCTGTAATCCCAGCTACTTGGGAGGCTGAGGCAGGAGGATCGCTTGAACCTGGGAGGTGGAAGTTGCAGTGAGCTGAGATGGCGCCACTACACTCCAGCCTGGGTGACAGAGTGAGACTCCATCTTAAAAAACATACATACATTTTTGGACTGCCAAAGAAATCTTCAAGTTTACAAGGGCCTTACACGTAAGATGTAGATGTCCAAAATTTCAGTGTCACAGGGAGGTTTCGGCTTTCTGTTGAGAACTCTACAAAGTACTGGTTTCTGTCAGAACAGGTTTTACCTTCAGGAATCTTCTCCAAAATGCCCAAAGTGAATAAGGATGGTATAAACCTAGGAGCCAAGGGTAGTCTGAGTCTCCTTCACTTTGGTCATTATCCTTGAACCAGTGTATGAACCAGTGTATCCTTTTACCAGTGTATGTATCTGAATGTATTTGAATGGCCTATACTTAAAATGGCTTGTATGATAATATAGATAAATGCACAAACACCTATGCACCTGAAGAACACAAATGAATCCATGAAATCCTTCTGTAAATAAATGAAAAATCCACTGCAAAAAAGTGCAATGTTTATCTGTCAGAGTAAGTATGCACAAGGAAATTCAGTTATTACCAGTAAATTAAAATCAGCCAAATATATTCTAAATGCAGAGCAAGTTAACAGAATAATCTACATGCCAAAATAAAGTCCTAATTATACTGAGTAAATGATCTTGTTTTCAGTAAAATTACACAAAAAGAAAAGAGAGACACCATCTAAAGTCAAATAGGCCAGCTGAGTGTGGTGGTATATGCCTGGAATCCCAGGAACTCAAGAAGCTGAGATGGGAGCACTGCTTAAGCCCAGGAGCTGGACAACATAGTAAGACCAGCTTGGACAACATAGTAAGACTGTCTCATTACAAACACACACACACACACACACACACACACACACACACACACACACAAGTCAGGCAGAGGGGTTGGATGGATGATTCCACGGTACTATCAAGCCCAATTTTTATTTTCTTTTTCTTTTTTTTAATGACACAGGGTCTTGCTCTATCATCCAGGCTGGAAGGCAGTGGCACAATTATAGCTCACTGCAACCTTGACCTCCTGAGCGCTATAGTTAACTGGACTCATTCAAGCCTTCCAATAATACCGTACCATATTCCTCCCTTGCCCACAATCTCCTCGCTTTGCCTCTCAACAAAAAAACACACCAAAGAATATATGCAAAAGTAAACCTCAAATGACACAGAAAATAAATCCTATACCAAGAAACCTAAACGGCTTTCTTTCCAGAAATTGTTTTTATGTGAGAAATAGTTGAGAAAGAAAGAACAGTAATATATCTTACACTGAGCCTCTAAAGTCCTACAAGTTCCCCACTTTGCAAGACTTATACTAAGAGGACACTGGGATTTGAAATTTGATTAGTAAGATAACTCAGAGTCTAATCTTCAGAAACCAGCCACACATAGAAGTACGGACCTAGGCCGGGCACAGTGGCTCAGGCCTGTAATCCCAGCACTTTGGGAGCCAGAGGCGGGTGGATCACCTGAGGTCAGGTGATCGACACTAGGCTGGCCAACATGGTGAAACCCCATCTCTACTAAAAATACATCTCTTACAAAAGTAAGTCAGGTGTGGTGGTGCACACCTGTAGTCCCAGCTACTTAGGAGGCTGACACAGGAGAATCACCTGAACCTGGGAGGTTGCAGTGAGTGGAGATTGCACCACTGCATTTCAGCCTGGGCAACAATAACAAAATTCTGTCATACTTAACACTAGAGATAGGTTTGATTCTCTTTTTGCCTGTTTTGTTTTTATTTTTGAAATTGCAGAAAGCACTCTCATGATTTTTTTTTTAAAAAAGGCGTATTGGTCTGGGCATGGTGGCTCACGCCTGTAATCCTAGCACTTTGGGAGGCCAAGGCAAGACCAGCATGGGCAACACAGTGAGACCTCATCTCCATTTAAGAAAAAAAAGTGTATTCATAATTTGGCGTTTAAACGATTAGTTTAATTTTAATGTAGAAATCAGGCCAGGTAAATCTAAACTCCACTTGACTTCAGCCTCCAAAGAAGTCCACATGAACACAGCAACATAAACAGCTTAAAAGGGGGAAAAAAACAACGCTAAGTGGATATATAATGGTTTTGCTTTTCTCCCCAGGGCAAAGATTATAGTGGAATGAGAAAAAGAACAGAAATTAATATAGTTTAGATCTTGCTAACTTACTGCTCCAGTAAAACTGTCATCTTTCAATAATCAGAAGCATAAAATCTTCTAGGGTTACCAATTTTTTCCTCATCTGTTTCTGTTCCATGATGACACTTTAACACTTAAGAGAGAAAGAAGAAATAAGAAATCTAAAAAAATAATTAGGCCAACAAAATCAGGTGTTTTCTACTTATATTAGATACCTACAACAGTCAAACACACAGAGATAGAAAGTAGAACTGTGGTTACCAGGAGCTAGTGGGAGCAGAGAGTAAGTTTGCTTAATGGGTATAGATTTCAATTTGGGATGCTAATTTACAAGTTCTGGAGACAAAGAGTGGGTGGCGATTACACAATAAGGTGAATGTACTTAAAGCCCCTGAACTACACATTAAAAATGTTTTTTGTTCTTTTTTTTGAGACAGGATCTCACTCTGTCATCCAGGCTGGAGTGCAGTGGCACGATCTCACAGCAGCCTCAACCTCCTGGGCTCAAGCAATTCTCCCACCTCGTCCCCCTGAGTGGCTAAGACCACAGGCGTGCGCCACCACACCCAGCTGATTTTTGTAGAGACAGGATTTTGTCACGTTGCCCAGGCTGGCCTCAAAACTCCTGAGCTCAAGTGATCTACCCACCTCAGCTTTCCAAAGTGCTGGGATTACTGTGCCCAGCTGAAAATGTTTTTGTTTTTTTAAAGTTCATTTCAAAGAAAAAAATCTGATGTTCCAACCAACAACCACTCTTCAAAACACAAAACCTGCTAGGCATGGTGGCTCAGAAGCCTGTAATCCCAGCACCCTGGGAGGCTGCGGAGGATGATCAGGTCCTCCTCAGGAACTCCTGAGGTCAGGAGTTCGAGACCAGCGTGGCCAATATGGTGAAACCCCATCTACACTAAAAATACAAAAATTGGCTGGGCATGGTGGTGCACACTTGTAAGTCCAGCTACTCAAGATGCTGAGGCAGCAGAACTGCTTGAACCCAGGAGACAGAGGTTGTAGTGAGCTGAGGTCATACCACTGCACTCCAGCCTGGGCAACAGAGCGAGACTCCATCTCAAAAAAAAAAAAGAAAAAAGAAAAGAAAAAACAAACACAAAAGCCAATCTCAAAGCACAAAATCAGATCGAGTTTTCTTGTCTTTTAGAGTAATACCAAGTTTTCAAACTCTCATTCATATTTTATCATTCAAAACACATAGTCTATTGTAATCTCAGCATTTTCAGAGGCCAAGGCAGGCAGATCGCTTGAGTCGAGGAGTTGGAGACCAGCCTGGGCAACATGGTGAAACCTCATCTCTACAAACAAACAAACAAACAAACCATAGTCTATATTCTAATGATTCGTATGTAGGAAAAAACTGGGATGCATTTTCTACATTATTTGATCCTTTACATTTATAGTTTAGCAAATAATGTCCTTCAAAGATCAGGACTCCTTTCTTTGATCAAAAGAGCATTACTTGTTTTATTTTATTTATTTATTTTTTTTTTTTTTGAGACAGAGTCTCATTCTGTCGCCCAGGCTGGAGTGCAGTGGCGCGATCTCAGCTCACTGCAACCTCTGCCTCCCGGGTTCAAGCAGTTCTTCTGCCTCAGCCTCCTGAGTAGCTGGGACTACAGGGGCACGCAACCATACCCAGCTAATTTTTGTATTTTTTAGTAGAGACGGGGTTTCACCATATTGGCCAGGCTGGTCTCAAACTCCTGACCTCGTGATCCACCCGCCTCAGTCTCCCAAAGTGCTGGGATTACAGACACGAGCCACCGCCCCTGGCCAAACAGCATTACTCTTAAAATCAGCTAGAGAATCTTATTATTGGTAATCAAGTGATATTCTGAATAAGGGTTCAAGAAATAACATGGGAGATTTTTCATTTCAATATTACACTTAACGGGACAAATGCCAACATTTCATGTCTAATTCTATAATATCAATAAGGTACAGGTATATAGTTACTGTGATTACATGATATATTTAATTATTTTAAAAATCAGTCTTGGCCGGGTGCGATGGCTCACACTTGTAATCCCAGCACTTTGGGAGGCCAAGGTGGGTGGATCACCTGAGGTCAGGAGTTCAAGACCAGCCTGGCCAACATGGTGAAACCCCGTCTCTACCAAAAATACAAAAAAATTTAGCCAGGCATGGTGGCTCATGCCTGTAATCCCAGCTACTCGGGAGGGTGAGGCAGGAGAATCACCTGAACCCGGGAGGCAAAGGTTGCAGTGAGCTCAGACCGCACCATTGCACTGCAGCCTGGGCAACAAGAACCAAACTCTGTCTCAAAAAAAAAAATTAATTAATTAATTTTAAAAAAATAAAAATAAAACAAAAATCCGACTGTAACTGCATTTTTTCTACAAATCTGGGAAGGGCTGAAATTCTCATCAGGTTGTATGCCAACTCAACTTGCGGGATTCCAAGACTCAGAAATGTGAAATTCTCCCGCTTCCACATCTACTAAGAGAAGCCCAGTGATCTTCCAAATAGCTCATGATTCCATACACAGTTGCTAAGTCAAGTGACAAAAAAGCATCATGCCATGATGCTCAAAAATGGTATATACCAAGTGACATCAAGCACTGGCTCACAAAAAGCAGATCTACAAAAGCCAGAAAACCAACTTGCTAAGATACTTCACACTAAGTATCTGACATATGGCTTGGGGGAGAAGACTGGGTTACCAAAGTAGCCTAACCACTGAGCTGAGTTTTACCCTGAAAATACCATATGATGGACACAGTTAATTAACAGATCATAGGTAAGTATAACATTTTACTGGTTACTCAGACATCATACATATTAACTCTAACAAGAAGACAAATGTACAAGTGCTATACTTATCAAGTTTGAGTAATCAAAAGACTGCTGACACATTACAATATATTGTGACAGGGATGAATATGTCTTAAAAGAAATTTCGGCCACACACGGTGACTCACGCCTGTAATCCCAGCACTCTGGGAGGCCGAGGCGAGCGGATCAACTGAGTTCAGGAGTTCGAGACCCGCCTGGCCAACATGGCAAAACCCCATCTCTACTAAAAATACAAAAATTAGCCAGGCATGGTGGCGGGCACCTGTAATCCCAGCTACTCAGGAGGTTGAGGCAGGAGAATCACTTGAACCCAGGAGGCAGAGGCTGCGGTGAGCCGAGATCACGCCACTGTACTCCAGCCTGGGCAACAGAGTGAGACTCCGTCTCAAAAAAAAAAAAAAAAAAAAAAAAAAAAATTCAAGTATGACATCACTGCTTAAAATGTTAGAAACGTTGACCTGGTTGGATGTTTAAAAAAAAAAGATCAATACTATAAATATCAACAGAACCTTGGAAACAGTTACCCACTAACTTAAACCATGATGATTTTTACTGTGTTAGCTATCTGTTCTTCAATAGTGATGCCAGGTTGATAGGAAATGTGTGGCCTAATATTAATAAATTACCTGCCCTTACACTGTGACATCAATTTCTGAAAAATGCACTAAGTGTGATAACTATTCAACAAAAATCTAGGTAAAGTTGAAACAATGTATAAATTAATATTTTGGCACATTACTTTTGGCTTACCCAATTTGCTTAGCTCTTTTTATTCAGTACCTAATAGAAGTTACATGAACTGACACAATTAAATGTATTCCTGAAAGGACATAGGTCAATACTGACTAATCAGAACTTTCCATCTAAATCAGCTCTGACAAGACCTGGGAAAGATGATCAATTCTCACTCACAAATAATGAGTTCAGGTTGTTATTTAATAGAATTGCATATACTAATCCTGGTACCAACAGTCTCCCCAGTTAATTTAAGCATCAAGAATAATTTAGGATCCTCTAACAAAGGAAAATCAAGACAGTGCTAATTCTAAATGTTCTCAACTCAAAACAGCAGAACCCTGGAATACACCGTATTCATTTATAATACTGTCACTTACTATACTTTTAAAAGTCTAATTTCTTCAAAATAACGTATCTAAAAGCAAACTAAAATCCAGCACATACCCTATTTTTATTTGATTCTATCAAGTATATGGGAAATAATTATTAAAAATTCACTTGAAAAAACTAAGCCTGTGTAAAAATAATCCCAAATTACTTTCAGCAAAAAAGCCTAACTAGCAATCATAAATTAATAAAACTAACGAAAACAGGGAGTGAAAAAAAGAAATGACAAAACCAACCCCTCCTCGCTGACCATCTACATGTATGGAACGGATGTGATCTGCCAGATCTGGGCTAGAGTTGAAGCAAGCCTGGCACTGGTCCCAACAACAATTATAGGCAATATTTTTGCTTGAAGAAGTAGTGCTTCCTTGTCCATTCATCATTGCTGGAGTTGAACGCCCACTGGAAATTGTGCTGTCTACATCCATTATAGTACTGCTTATGCTACAAAAGAAGAAAAAAGGCTGTGTTATTCCTAGAAATTCACTAACATGAATATGATCTTATAAATATTTAATTAAGATTACCACTTGACATTCTGCTCCATGTGAACAAAGCACAGTAACCATATTCTCCATTAGAAAACAACAATGCTTTTAAATTAATTAGTTGGCAATGAAGTACAAATCAAGACAGAAACACGACAGTACCTCAAAATCAGATATGGAATAATTTAAGCAACTTTTGGCAGGCATGAACTCAATACTATATCTTACAGAAAACAAACCACACCCACACCCCCACACACACAGCTTATCACATCTCATCCCTTCCACAGTTCAAAGAAGCATGAGAAAGTAAGAGTTTCCAGCTGTAAATAATTCACAATCAAAGCATTATCTTTATGGCTCTGCAAATCACTTGTTGACCTGAAATCTCTTCTATTCATTAATCTGAAAATATAACTGCTGCCACATCCTACTTCTTTCCATGTCAGAGAATTGGGGAAATTTTGCAGTATTTTCCCTGCTAAATAAAAAAGCAGAAGAGAGAAAACTGGTCTCTGATTTTTCTAAAGTCCAACCGAAAAATCTTCTGCTAGCCCTAAAATTTTATTTTATTTTTTTAACTCATCTCTAGCCATAAAAAAAAAAAAAAAAAAAAAAAGACTGAAAATGCCAATAATTCCCTTTTACTTTTTATTTACTAAAGTATTACATAAGGCTGGATGTGGTGGCTCACTCCTGTAATTCCAGCACTTTGGGAGGCCGAGGCAGGTGGACTACCTGAGGCCAGGAGTTCGAGACCAGCCTGGCCAACATGGTGAAACCCCACTGCTACTAAAAACACAAAAAATTATCCGGGTGTGGTGGCAGGTGCCTGTAATCCCAGCTACTCGGGAGGCTGAGGCAGGAGAATCTCTTGAACCCAGGAGGCGGAGGTTGGAGTGAGCCGAGATCGCACCGTTGCACTCCAACCTGGTCAACGAGCAAAACTCCACCTCAAAAAATAAAATAAAATAAAATAAAGTATCACGCCATTGCACTCCAGCCTGGTCAACAAGAGCAAAACTCCGTCTCAAAAAATAAAATAAAATAAAGTATTACACAGTAGTAACTCTTTTATTTACTAAAAAAGTATATACCAGTGGTCAAAATGCTCAAAAATTCACATCTTAATAAAATGTACCACACTTCCGCCTCCATTTTAAAAGCAATTCACTTATTTTCTTTTTCCAAAATCTTCTCAATAAATAAATTACATTAAAGTCACTTCAATCATAAGGGTCAAGAGAAAGAATGTTTTCAGACTAAATTTATGAAAAGGTGTGTATCTGCTTGCTATTTAAGAAACAACACAAGTCAAGTTGTGAAAATTATATTAACTTTAAAGAGGTATGCTTCCCTCCCACGAAGTTTTTATCACGGAAAATTTCAAAGACACAAAATACAGCTAAATCTGAATTCAATTAACATTTTACCCTATTTGCTATCTGTAATCTGTTTCTCTGAATCATTTTAAAATTGCAGGCACCATGACAGTCAACCACAGCATATACCTTCTTAAAAAAAGAACATTCAGGCTGGGCACAGTGGTGCATGCCTGTAATCCCAACACTTTGGGAGGCCGCAGCAGGCAGATCACAAGGTCAGGAGATCGAGACTATCCTGGCTAACATGGTGAAACCCCGTTTCTACTAAAAATACAAAAAATTAGCCAGGCATGGTAGTGTGTGCCTGCAAGTCCCAGCTACTCGGGAGGCTGAGGCAGGAGAATGGTGTGAACCCAGGAGGCGGAGATTGCAGTTAGCAGAGATAGCGGCACTGCACTCCAGCCTGGGCGACAGAGCTACACTCCGTCTCAAAAAAAAAAAAGAACATTCAGGCCGGCGCGGTGGCTCACGCCTATAATCCCAGCACTCTGGGAGGCCGAGGTGGGTGGATCACAAGGTCAGGAGTTCAAGACCAGCGTGGTCAAGATGGTGAAACCACGTCTCTACTAATAATACAAAAATTAGCTGGGCATGATGGCGCACACCTGTAATCCCAGCTACTCGGGAGGCTGAGACAAAGAACTGCTTGAACTTGGGAGGAGGAGGTTGCAGTGAGCCAAGGTAACGCCACTGCACTCCAGCCTGGGCGACAGAGCGAGACTCTGTCTCAAAAAATAAAAAGAACATTCACCTATATACCAATACAACCTATTCACTCACACCTGAGAAAATTTACATGAATTTTGTTAGCTTAAGTAAGCTTTACAATGATCTGTGTCTAACATCAAATGTACCCATTGTAGGGGGTGGGGGGATGTTAAGACAGGGTCTTCACTCCGTTGCCAAGCCTATAGTGCAGTGGTGCTATCACGGCTCATTGCAGCCTTGACCTACCAGGCTCAAGTGATCCTCCCACCTCAGCCTCCTGAGTAGCCGGGCCTACAGGTGTGCGCCACTACGGCCGACTAGATTTTTTTAATTTCTGTAGAGATGAGGTCTCTTTATGTTGCCCAGGCTGGGCTCAAGCAATCCTCCTGCCTTGGCCTCCCAAAGTACTGGGACTACAGGCATGGGCCACTGCACCCAGCTAATTTTTCTATTTTTTGTAGTGGCAGAGTCTTGTTTTGCTGCCCATGCTAGAAACGTATCCATTTTTAAAAGCAAAGATATTTTTGTAGGATGCTTCAGATATGAAAAATGTCTCAGGTTTTCCTTTAAAGGATATTCTAGTATTTAAACTCATTTATCTACCTACCTAGTTAGTTAAATGCAATAAATATATATTTACCTGCCTAGTCAATATAGATTCTAAATTGCAACTCTAAGGCTTCATTCTAAAACTCTGTAATCTCTGTAAACTCTCAAATGTGAATCAGCTCTTGAATATCTGAATATGCATATATTGTTTGTTGTTGCAAGACTAGCCTTGGGTATGGTGGTTTTTCTATACCGAAATACATATTTTATTTAAACCCTAGAAATTTCAAGTTTCCCCCAGCCGGGCACAGTGGCTCACGCCTGTAATCCCAGCACTTTGGGAGGCAGAGGCGGGCAGATCACAAGGTCAGGAGATCGAGACCATCCTGGCTAACACAGTGAAACCCCGTCTGTACTAAAAACACAAAAAATTAGCCAGGCATAGTGGCAGGCGCCTGCAGTCCCAGCTACTCAGGAGGCTAAGGCAGGAGAATGGCATGAACCCAGGAGGCAGAGCTTGCGGTGAGCCCAGATCGCACCACTGCACTCCAGCCTGGGCAACAGAGCAAGACTCCGTCTCAAAAAAAATAAATAAAAATAAAAAAAGAAATTCAAGTCTCATGAGGCCCTTAACCCTGAAATGGTTACCTATTTTCCCTATCACTTGCTTTATATATTTTAAAACATTCAACTGTAAAGCACATACTTACATAAACTATACTAATTTAACTCCAAGGCAAATACTAATAATTCTAACTGAACAACCAATCATAACCAACTTATAAACAATCTCAGGAAAAGCAACAAAAAACTCAATGAACTATCATGGAACAATCTCCAAGGTATAGTTAAGTAAAACACACACAAGTGCAGGGTAGTAATGATCCAATTTGCATACCTAAGTGGGGGAGGGAGACAGAGATACAGCTAGTCTCCAAAGGCACAGAAAGATATATGAAACCTAGTAAATATTTGGGGGAAGGGAAGAGTGGGAGACAAACTTATCTTTCACTGTATATACCCTTTTATACCATTTTAACCATGTTGTACCTATACTGCTTTTATTAAAAAGTCCAAAATTAGTTGAAAACCAAATCAATTTTTTTTAACTGGACAAAGTAAGATTAAGAGAGATTTATACAGCTGCGAAACATCATTATGGAATCTGTCTATCTACATAGTCCTTCATGTACTTTTGCTTATTACCTTTACCAAAGAAAAGGAACCATATAAAAAAAGTCCAAAATCTGTTAACAGTAAGCATTGTTGAGTCTATGTGTGATATCACATACTTGAAACAATACTTCATGTGGATACAGCTCCTCATAAAGACAGCACAATATAAATGTTAAGAGCATGAGCTTTCCCTACCACTGGAGACTAAGCTGTGAATATAATGGCAGACAAGGTGAGAGGCAGGTCCTGGGACACTCAAGACATCCCACACAGAGTCTCCCCCAAGCTGAACAGGGCCAACAGAAGTTCTGCTTCACAACCCCTCTTAGGCTCCTCCAACTTCTAGAAAGTATCCAATCCTAAGCCTCCAGGCTCCCTTTTGGCCCCAGACCCATGCTGCCACCAGTGGTCCTCTCCATTCTCTCAACTGATGAAGGCAACAGACCTGATGCAACAGTAGAGGACAGAAAACAAATGACAGGTAACTTCTGATTGTGACAGGACCCTGAGCTACATAGCAATTTCACAGAAAGCAGTGCCCTTCCTCCTATAATACGTTATGTAACAAGAGACAATCCACCTATAGTATTTCTAGGACCATACATATGTTAAATTTTTTCACACAGTTAATTCTCCTTTTCAACGAACACCTACTGATTTCATGAAATGTGAAGACCTACACAGCCTGACAGTTGGAAGAATACCTAAGCCAGACAATACACTCACACCATGCAGACAGCTTAGATAATCTAAAGCAGTGTTTCTCAAACTTTCATGTGTATACAAATCAAATGGGCCCTTATTAACTGCAGATTCTGATTCAGTAGGTTTAGGGTAGGTCCCGAGTTAAAGCATTTCTAACAAGTGCCCGCTTGATACTGCTGTGACATTTTGAGTAGAAGGAACCGAAAAGATCTCTCTGACTAGCTTTTTTTTCTTTTCACAACGGGTTTGCTGCCAGAACACAGGTGTCGTGAAAACTACCCCTAAAAGCCAAAATGGGAAAGGAAAAGACTCATATCAACATTGTCGTCATTGGACACGTAGATTCAGAGAAGTCCACCACTACTGGCCATCTGAACTACAAATGTGGTAGCATAGACAAAAGAACCATTGAAAAATTTGAGAAGGAGGCTGCTGAGATGGGAAAGGGCTCCTTCAAGTAGGCCTGGGTCTTGGATAAACTGAAAGCTGAGCGTGAACGTGGTAACACCATTGATACCTCCTTGTGGAAATTTGAGACCAGCAAGTGATACCTGACTATCATTCATGCCCTAGGACACAGAGACTTCACCAAAAACATGATTACAGGACATCTTAGGCTGACTGTGTTGTCCTGCTTGTTGCTGCCAGTGTTGGTGAATTTGAAGCTGGTTATCTCCAAGAATGGACAGACCTAGGAGCATGCCCTTCTGGCTTACACACTGGGTGTGAAACAACTAATTGTCAGTGTTAACAAAATGGATTCCACTGAGCCACCCTACAGCCAGAAGAGATATGAGGAAATTGTTAAGGAAGTCAACACTTAAATTAAGAAAATCGGCTACAACCCCGACACAGAAGCATTTTTGCCAATTTCTGGTTGGAATGGTGACAACATGCTGGAGCCAAGTGCTAACATGCCTTGGTTCAAGGGATGAAAATCCTCCCGTAAGGATGGCAATACCAGTGGAACCATGCTGCTTGAGGCTCTGGACTACATCTTACCACCAACTCATCCAACTAACAAGCCGCTTTGCCTGCCTCTCCAGGATGTCTACAAAAATTGGTGGTATTGGTACTGTTCCTGTTGGCCAAGTGGAGACCGGCGTTCTCAAACCTGGTATGGTGGTCACCTTTGCTCCAGTCAACATTAAAACTGAAGTAAAATCTGTCAAAATGCACCATGAAGCTTTGAGTGAAACTCTTCCTGGGGACAATGCGGGCTTCAATGTCAAGAATGTGTCTGTCAAGGATGTTCGTCATGGCAATGATGCTGGTGACAGCAAAGACGACCCACCAATGGAAGCGGCTGGCTTCACTGCTCAAGTGATTACCCTGAACCATCCAGGCCAAATAAGTGCTGGCTATGCCCTGGCACTGGATTGCCACACAGCTCACACTGCATGCAAGTTTGCTGAGCTGAAGGAAAAGATGGATTGCCATGTTGGCAAAATGCTGGAAGACAGCCCTAACTTCTTCAACTCTGGTGATGCTGCCAACGTTGGTATGGTTCCTGGCAAGCCCATGTGTGTTGAGTGCTTCTCAGACTACCCACCTCTGAGTCGCGTTGCTGTTCATGATATGAGACAGACAGTTGCGGTGGATGTCATCAAAGCAGTGAACAAGAAGGCTGCTGGAGCTGGCAAGGTCACCAAATCTGCCCAAAAAGCTCAAAAGGCTAAATGAATATTATCCCTAATACCTGCCACCCTGGTCTTAATCAGTGGTGGAAGAATGGTCTCAGAATTGTTTGTTTCAATTGGCCATTTAAGTTTAGTAGTAAAAGACTGGTTATAACAATGCATTGTAAAACCTTCAGAAGGAAAGGAGAATGTTTTGTGGACCACTTTGGTTTTCTTTTTTGTGTGTGGCAGTTTTAAGTTATTAGTTTTTAAAATCAGTACTTTTTAATGGAAACAACTTGACCAAATATTTGTCAAAGAATTTTGAGAGCCATTAAAAAAGTTTAATGAGGAAAAAAAAAAAAGATCTCTTTGACTAGTATTGTTACCTAACTGAAACTGACGAGACCATCTAAGAAATTGTTTCATATGGTAAAATGGTAAACCAAATTTTTAAGTTTAAAAAACACCTACACACACGTTGTTAGAGATGTCAATGGAATATTTAGGGAGCAACCTGAGATATTTTCAACATCAGCAACATTCTCCTTTTTCTCTTTTCCCTTAGTTTAGAAACTACCTAGCAGACCAGTTTTCCACCCAACAGCTAGAGCGACCAACTGTATGATTTTATAAAAATGGTTTCCTTTGGAAATTCGAAGCCTGTCTCACTCATATATCCAGAACAGCCCCAACTTTGAGACTCGAATTGCTTCCAGGCAAGTATCTGCTTGGTGGACATGACCAGGGCTGACACGGTTGCCAATACTGAGGAAGTTATAAAGATCACTTTGCTAAATGACAAGGTGCATGAGCATAGGAAGCAATACATGGATGCTTATGTTACCATGACTGAGAAGGACAAAACTACGGTCTTAAAGTAACTGAGAAAAGTTCACTAATATGGTTTCTGATTGCACATTGCAAATAATCTTTAAGAAACTACCACTTGCCAAGTGTTGTCTTATTACCAAATTGCAACACAATTATCTTAAAGGGCTATTGAAATATGACTTCCGCCAGGCGCAACTTGGGAGGCTGCAGCGGGAGGATTTCTAGAGGCTGGAAGTTCAAGAGCAACCTGGGCAACATAGCAAGACCTTGTCTCTTAAAAAAAAAAAATTAGCTGGGCATGTTGGTACGTGCCTATAATCCCAGCTACACAGGAGGCTAAGGTGGGAGGATTGCTACAAGTCCAAGGCTGCAGTGAGCTATGATTGTGCCACTGCACTCCAGCCTGGATGACAGAGCAAGATTCTATCTCATGAAAAAAAAAACTGAGAACCACCAAAGCTTGAGTACCTCCCTAAAACAGAGCAAAAGAATATGTTTCTAAATGGGAATACCTTTATTTTATTCTGAGGTTAACTGCTGAATTTGAAATTCAGTCTGAGGTCAAATGGATAGGGGCAAGCCTTATCGGCAGTCTTCTTTTCGGTTCTGTGAGCAAATTCATTTGTGTTGTAGATTTTCCTTGGTAACTTTGGGTCATTCTCCCCCCTCCACCCACCTGCCGTATCTTTGGTGAGGTCTAGCCTACTGAAATGTCCAACTTTATTTTTTTCAGTATATGTGCTGCCAAAGCAAGCACTGAAATGTCTAACTTTAAAGGAAGGTAGAGGACAAGGACTTGAAGGATTGAGAGTATATAACCTGAAATCAAGCATAATTTATTGACATTCAAAAAAACTAAAATCTACGAATTTCAGAATTTTCTATGAATACATCACTGAGTAAAAAGGCTACGGCTCTGCTGCACTGGTGTTTCTACCACCCTAATTTAAGCCTTCACATCTTCATTCACATAAAATCATGCCTGCAAATCGTATACCTTATACCTTAACCAATTAAAGACCTTTCCCCACAATTACTTTGTGAATCTTCCCCTCACTTACGGGTCTAGCCAAGTGTGTGTGTGTGTGTGTGGTAACAATTAAAAGTTGACATAAAACAGTATTAAGAGTTCAGTGTGAGGTTCTGGTCACTTTTGCATTTGTGACAGGAAGTGAAAACAATTAAAGTCAATAAACAATGTTGTCTTCCAAATAAAATGTCCTTACTACTAATCCCTGTTCCTAAATCAGTAGAACTAATGTGGTCATCAGCGCAGTTGCTCACATCTGTTAATCCCAGCACTTTGAGAGGCAGAGGCGGCCAACCGCTTAAGCTCAGGAGGTGGAGATCAGCCTGGCAACACGGCGAGACCCCATCTCTATTTAAAAAAGAACTAAGGTACACATGGAGACATGGAGACTGTCCATATCTCCAAATCAGATTTGCAGAACCAAGCAGCCAAAACAGAATAAAGATATAAATTGGGGGCCAGGCATGGTGGATCAAGCCTGTAATCCCAGAACTTTGGGAGGCTGAGGCAGGGAGAATCACTTGAGCCATGGAGGTGGATGGAGTTTGCAGTGAGCTGTGATCCCGCCTCCACCGCACTCCAGCCCGGGTGACAGAGCAAGACTCTGTCTCAAAAAACAAAGAAAGAAAGAAACTGGATGCTAAAACTGACATAAACATGTATCATCCACAAACACTCACTTCAAATTTAAATTCATTTGTCCGGGTGCAGTGGCTCACGCCTATAATCCCAGCACTTTGGGAGGCCAAGGCGGGCGGATCACCTGAGTTCAGGAGTTTGAGACCAGCCTAGCCAACATGGCAAAACCCCGTCTCTACTAAAAACACAAAAATTAGCCGGGCATGGTGTTGCGTGCCTGTAATCCCAGCTACATAGGAGGCTGAGGCAGGAGAATCGTTTGAACCCAGGAAGTGGAGGCTGCAGTGAGCTGAGATCGATCAAGCAAAAGAGCAAGACTACTTCTCAAAAAAAAAAGTATATAGGTCAGGCACAGTGGTTCATGCCTATAATCCCAACATGTTGGGAGGCCAAGGTGAGAGGAATGCTTGAGGCCAAGAGTTCGAGACCAGCCTGGGCAACATGACAAGACCCCATCTCTACAAAAAAACTTTTAAGAAAGAACATAAGTCGGCTGGGCACGGTGGCTCACACCTGTAATCCCAGCACTTTGGGAGGCTGAGGTGGGTGGATCACAAGGTCAGGAGATCGAGACCATCCTGGCTAACACAGTGAAACCCCATCTCTACTAAAAATACAAAACAATTAACCGGGCGTGGTGGCGGGCGCCCGTGGTCCCAGCTACTCAGGAGGCTGAGGCAGGAGAATGGCATGAACCTGGGAGGCGGAGCTTGCAGTGAGCCGAGATCATGCTACTGCGCTCCAGCTTGGGCGACAAAGTGAGACTCCGTCTCAAAAAAAAAAAAAAAAGTAAGTCTATATAGTTTTTTAAAGTCTATCAAACTAGGTAAACATTACAACAATACAAAGGAAATCCTAATCTAATCATATTAACAGGTAAACTATCATTCAGCTACCAGGTGATATTCCTTTCATCTACAAAACTGCCACTTACACTAGAAAGATTACAGTATGTCTCTCCCGCCCTTATAATCAATTTCTTAAAGAGTAAAATTCAAAACATTGCAAAAGCATTTAAGAATCCCCTATATCTTAAGAACTCTGAAGTTGTACACCTAATGCACAACTCTAAGAGTAAAAATTCTTTACTTGAGTTACCATTTCTCATCTCCATTCATTGAAACAGATTATAATTATTTGCCCTAATATTTAGTCTAGGCTTGACAAAGGGATTAAAAGCTAAAACAACCAAATGAAACAGGTACTTCAAGAAAACCATGAACAACAACAAAAAAAGAAAAAGAAAACCATTAACAACCTTGCCTGTTACAGGTTATGACTATTAAGGAAAAAAAAAAGCAATTATGTAAACTACTATATAAAATAGCAAAAGGCACTCTAAATCTTCTTTCTACTTTTTATATTAACAGCTAACACTGAGCATTTGCTATATATCCTGCATTGTTCTATGTGCTTGTGTCAGATCGTATTTTTTTAAAGATGGCCACTTTTGGCCAGGAGTAGTGGCTCTTGCCTGTAATCCTAGCACTTTGGGAGGTCGAGGCAGACACATCACTTGAATCCAGGAGTTCAAGACCAGCCTGTGTAATATGGTGAAACTCCATCTCAATAAAAATAAAAATCCCAGCACTCTGGGAGGGTGAGGTGGGCGGATCACTTGAGGTCAGGAGTTTGAGACCAGCCTGGCCAACATGGTGAAACCCTACCTCTACTAAAAATACAAAAATTAGCTGAGTGTGTGGGCGCATGCCTGTAATCCCAGCTACTTAGGAGGCTGAGGCAGCAGGATCGCTTAAACCCAAGAGGCAGAAGTGCAGTGAACCAAGATTGTGCCACTGCACTCCCGTCTGGGTGAGAGAGCAAGAATCCATCTCAAAAATAAATAAATAAAAATAAAAGATGGCCACTTTTATGCCAGGTGCAGTGATGCACAACTGTAGTCCCAGCTACTCAGGAGGCTAAGGTGGTAGGATGGCTTGAGTATCAGAGCTCAACATTGCACTATGCCATGACTGTGCCTGTGAATAGCCACTGCACTCCAGCCTGGGCAACCCAGCAAGCGAGACCTTGTCTCTTAAAAAAAAAAAAAAAAAAATTAAAAAATGGTCACTTTTGAAAGACCCCATCCTTAACTCCTCTTCTTATTATACAGCACTATAGGTGTGGTTTGTATTACCTGCCCTTGAATTTGATCAGGCCTGAGACTACTGCAGAAGTGATGCTGCCAGACTTCCAAGGCTAAGTCATAAAAGGAAACACAGTTTCAGCCTGGCTCGCTCTCAGAACACTCAGCTTGGAAGTCCTCAACTACCATTTAAGAAATCTGGCTCCCCTGAAGCCGCAAAGTTGAAGAGATCCCGTGAAGAACATACACAGAGCTAGAGAGGGATGCCTGAGAAGCCCCAGCTGTTCTGACCCCCATCTGTTTTGAGTCTTCCCAGTCCAGGCACCAGACATGTGACAGATACATGACATGAGTCAGTGGGCATTCTGATTCCAGTCCCCCATCTTTAAGCTGCTTCCACAAGCTGATACCAAGTAGAGCAGAAATGAGCTGACCCTGCAGAACCCGGCCCAAATCATAGATTCATAAATAAAATAAATGCTGTAGTTTTAAACTACTAAATATTGGAAAAGGGCTGTCATGCAGCCATAATAACTGCAACAATGTTTGATGTGTATTAACTCTAATGCTTACAACTCTAATAAACTGTTATTCGTATCCTTTTCTTTCAGATAAACTAAGATTTGCCCATAGTCAAACAAGTGCAAAACAGTAATGCCAAAAAAAACTGTCATACTAGTATACATTCAAAGGAGAAACTTGAATGAACTACTGATTCAAGAAATAATTGAAATACAGCCTACAGTATACATCAAAATGGCACTAACACTCCTTTAGTGCAACTAAAAAAAAAATGACCCTTTTTTTTTTGAGACAACGTCTCACTCTTGTCACTCAGGCAGGAGTACAGTGGCACAATCATAGTTCATTGCAGCCTCAACTTCCCAGGTTCAAACGATCCTCCCATCTCAGCCTCCTGAGTAGCTGGGACTACAAGTATGCACCACTACATCTGGCTTTTTTTTTTTTTTTTTTGGTAGAAATGGGATCTCACTATGTTGCTTAGGCTGGTCTCAAACTCCTGGGTTGAAGCTATCCTCCCTCCTCAGCCTCCCAAAATGCTGAGATTACAGGCATGAGTCACCGTGCCAGGCTGACATTTTCATCTAGTATGCAAAACTTTCATCTAGTGTAGCACACAAGCAAAAGTTCTTTGGTTTTGTACATTCATAGTGCATAACACAAAAGAGATATTTAACATCTACATAAAATTTGACCCATTCAGGCAGATAGTTTTACTAACAAGATAAAACTATTAAATTTGATTCCTACAAGTCAATTAGCTTCATAAAAATTCAAGGTCAGTCATAGAAAGCAACACTGAGGGTAGAAAGAAATTGTCCCAAATTTAGAACTTAGGCCACTGAAACAGATTTGAGCCTAACAATGACAACATCAAATCCAACTCCAAACATTCCCTCCCAGGGCAATGGGGTAGTCACTTTTTCTACTTACGAAGGACAAAGAGCAAATTATAAAACTGGTCTTAAACAGGATTAAGGAACTTAGACACATCAGATTCTGTAAGGCTACCTGATTTTGCTTTCAAAACTGTGGTGGTGCTGTAGGCTTTTTGGTCTATAAACTCAATTAGGAAAAAAAAGTAAAGACAAGTGCCTATTTTATTACATGTGTGTGTTATAAATAAGTCAGATTTCCCTAAGGCCCTTCCTATTCACCTAAGGTGGAAGGAATTCTGCTCCCATATGATCCAGTTAATTTGTACTGTCACCTATAAACCTCTATTCAGAGTAAACTCCCAAACCTAGTCAGAGCCTTGCACATAGTAAATGCTCACCATTTTTAGCGAGAAACTTAAGTAGTATTTTTTAAGGCAAGTAAAATATATGGCTTTGTCACACTAAAAAAATTTTTTAAAAAATTAACTGGAAGCACATTAAAAATCATTAGCCAAAACCAAGATATTATCACTATTACTACAAGCTATTATCACTGTAATTTAAAAAGCTAAAATGAATTTTTTTTCATCAAGAAAAAGACTACTTTCTATCCCCACAATTATTTCTCTGGTTAAAGACAAACGATTTTCTCTCCGGAAGACCCAGCAGCATTCACTAAATTGGCCAAAAGGGACTTTATGCAACAATGATGAAATATAGTCTATGGAAAACAAGTAGGCTACATTCTTTTATCACCACTATGCACTGAGCACATTACTTTAAATTTCTCATATCAAATCTATCACCCTTTAAGATTACTTCACCCACATTTTTCATCCAGCTTAAAATATCAGCCAGCAACTGACATCTTCACAAACACTAGAAACATTCCACTTCAACACAATTACACTAAGGAAGTTATCTTTACCTTTTCACAAACATTTCCGGAGAAATGTATATACACAAAGATGGTATGTTTAAAAAAAAAAATCCACTATGAAGAACAACACCCATTTAATAAAGAAGCAATTACATTTGAAGGTTTAATTAGTATTAAATCACAAAAAGATCTTTCCTAAGGAAATTCTGAGGAAAAAATCAGATGATTTCAGTATGCATTTCTGACAAGAATGACTACTGTCATTCTTGACTCAACACCTCAAAACACATGTTGAAATAACAATTTCCAAGATTAATTTATAACACTAAAAAATCTATTGCCAATTCATCTACTCTTTGTACTTTAAAAAATATTTATGAAAAGTAATGATGGCCAGGTGTGGTGGCTCACACCTGTAATCCCTGTACTTTGGGAGGCCAAGGTGGGAGGACTGCTTGAGCTCAGGGGTTCGAGACCAGCCTGGGCAACACACGGAGACCCCATCTCTACAAAAAATGAAAAAATTAGCTGGGCATGGTAGTGCATGCCTGTAGCTCCAGCAATTTGGAAGGCTGAGGCAGCACAGTCACTTGGGTCCAGGAGTTTGAGGCTGCAGTGAGCTGTGATGGTACCACTGCACTCCAGCCTGAGTGACAGAGCAAGACCCTGTCTCGAAGTACAAACAAAACAAAAAAAACTGTTCTCTTTTTCTTTCATCAGCCACACTAATGAAACTGAGAAAGAAATATGCAATCAGGTATTTCCACATTCAGTTGAATTCAACAATTACTGAGAATGAATACAGGCTACGACATACTAAGTGAGTGCAGAAGGCAAGTTCTGCAAGTATAAATGAGACCTGATCTTTACTTTTTTTTTTTTTTTTTTTTTTTTGAGATGGAGTCTTGCTCTGTTGCCCAGGCTGGAGCACAATGGCACGATCTCGGATCACTGCAACCTCCACCTCCCGGGTTCAAGCTATTCTCCTGCCTCAGCCTCCCAAGTAGCTGGGATTACAGGCATGCGCCTAATTTTTGTATTTTTACTACGGGTGTGAGCCACCATGTCCGGCCTGACCTTTACTTTTAAAATGTTATAGCCTAGAGGAAATAAACACAAATGGATATTTCAATACAACACCATAAATATAAAGTAGAAATATGATGACTTCTGGCCAGGCACGGTGGCTCACGCCTGTAATCCCAGCACTTTGGGAGGCCAAGGAGAGAGAATCACTGGAGCCCAAGAGTTGAAAACCAGTCTCGGCAACATAGCAAGACCTAGTCTCTATTTTCAAAAATAAAAAAATTTTTAAAAAAGAAATACGGTGATTTTTAAACCCAAAAGAACCTACCTAAAATATCCTTGAGATCCTGGATATAACAAAGCCACACACGGCAATATTCCGAGTTTGTTTAAAGAAGATAATATATTATCTATTTGTTTAATTGTATTTAAAGTACTTGCCAACTCTACAGCAGTACCCTCGCATTTGAGCTCCAAATTACTTTATACTGTTTTGTCAAAAACCCTCATTTTTAAGGAAAAGAATCAATCTGAGCTTCACAGAAATAAACAATTTGCCACATTTCCTGACAGCAATAAAGTCAAGACTACAATACTGATCACTTATCCTCAGCTGGAGTATTCTTTCCACTGCACCATCTCTGCATGAGAAATGGGGATATAAATGACTCTGTGAAGTAAATACATAACCCCTTTGCATGTCATCTCACTTAATCCTAACACTGCTCCTATTTTACAGATAAGCAACTTCCGAGAAGTTAGATTACGTCCATGCTCTTTCACTACTCGACGTTCCTTTAGTTATTCTAGTGACGGTTGTGTCTGGAAAAACAATGCGAACTATTGTTTAAATTAAATCCTCAAGAAAATGTATTCAGAAATAAATAACATTTACATAGCCAGGTGCTACAGATAAAGTGCCAATCAAGACAGACATGGTTTTTCTTCTCAGGGAGCACACAACTCAGCAGTGGAGACAAATGGTAAACAATTACCCACACTGGGGTGAGGGCAATAAAGAACTCGGAATGCTGACAATATGTCTAACAAGGAACCAGCCTGTTTAAGGTAAGACTTCAATGTGAACTAGGGAATTATGCAGCCAGAAAGTGAAGAGAATAAAAAGAATTTGATTCACAAACCTATACTGAGAGACGTACACACCTGTGTTGGCATAAAAGGCCTCACTTGCACCATTAATTCTTACTTCCCAGGTCCAGTGGCGCATCCTTAGATGTTGGCAGGAAGTCTCCTGAGCATGCTACGCTCATTCCTGCCTACATGTTTCAGTTAGGCTTTCTAGAATTCTCTCTTCATCATTTACCCAAGCCTAAAATCTGTCCCCCTTCCCACACAAAATCTTTAGTCACTGACTATACAACACGTTCCAACTCTAATTTGTTTTTTGGTTTTTTGGTATTTTTTTTGCTCTGTCACCCAGGTTTGACTACAGTGGCACAATCACAGCTCACTACAGCCTCAGACTCCTGGACCCAAGTGATCCTCCTGCCTCAGCCTTTCAAGTAGCTAGGAATTGAGGCATGTGCCACCACATCTGGCTAATTTTTTCATCTTTTGTAGATGGGATCTTTTTTTTTTTTTTTTGAAACGGAGTCTCGCTCTGTCGCCCAGGCTGGAGTGCAGTGGCACAAACTCTGCTCACTGCAAGCTCCACCTCCTGGGTTCACGCCATTCTCCTGCCTCAGCCTCCCAAGTAGCTGGAACTACGGGTGCCCGCCACCATGCCCAGCTAATTTTTTTCTGTATTTTTAGTAGAGACGGGGTTTCACCGTTAGCCAGGATGGTCCTGATCTCCTGACCTTGTGATCCGCCTGCTTCAGCCTCCAAAAGTGCTGGGATTACAGGCGTGAGCCACTGTGCCCTGCCTGTAGATGGGATCTTGTTACACTGTCCTGGCTGGTCTCGAACTCCTAGGCTCAAGGGATCCTCCCACCTTGGCCTTCCAAAGTGCAGGGATGACAGGGGTGACTAACCATACCTGCCTCCAGTTCTAATTTGAATGCACCATGTCGCAATTTACAGAAAAAACAGAATACAAGAATCTCTTTAGCCTGCTCTTTAAAAAGTAAGTATCTGAGGTGATACCGTCATGTTTCTTATCACTAAATGGGGCGCATTGGGTCTTAGTTTTTAAGACCAATATAATTACTACTTTCACAAATGCAAACTATTCACCGCAAAAATAAATTAATCATAGGTTAGACCACTGCTATGCATTGCCATTACTAGAAAACTTATTCCAAAACTTTTTACCAATAGATAACTGGCATGCTTGCTTCAGCAACATATATGATAAACTTGGAATACAGAGAAAATGAGCATGGCCCCTGCACAAGGATGACATGCACATTCATGAAGCATTCCATTTCTTTTCTAATTGTTTTTAATATGTACGTGCAGTTAGTTATCGTCTAAAAAAGAAGAAAACTAGTTATCTTTTTTTATAACTAGCTGCACATACATATTAAAAACAATTTAAAATGAAAGGTTTCATATGAAGGCTTTTAGGCCCACCACAGAACAGTCATAGAAAACTGATTAAAATGTACATGCTGTAATCAAATATTTCAGTCTACCATATCCTTTTGCAAATTTCTGCAACACTCATTTGCAGACTCTTGCCATACAACTAACACCTGATTGATACAGTACTTTTGGGCATTCCAGATTGTACAGCACTTCATAATAATGAACGTTACTAGCTATTATCAATTCATTTGTGCAGTGATTCTCTCTGCCACTCATGAGGTAAGGGTTTTGTTTTATACCCTGCTGTGTTCCCAGCATTTAGAAGAGTACCTGGCATGAGGCCGGGCATGGTGGCTCATGACTGTAATCCCGGCACTTTGGGAGGCCGAGGCAAGTGGATCATTTAAGGTCAAGAGTTTGAGACCAGCCTGGCCAACATGGTGAAACCCTCTCTACCAAAAATACAAAAAAAAAAAATGAGCAGGGCATGGTGGCATGTGCCTGTAATCCCAGGTACTCAGGAGGCTGAGGCAGGAGAATTGCTTGAACCCGGGAGGCAGAGGCTGCCATGAGCCAAGATTGCACCACTGCACTCCAGCCTGGGTGACAGAGTGAGACCCTATATCAAAAAAAATAAAGCACCTGTCACATAACAGGGATTCTATATACATCTGTAGAATATACCCATCACATAGTAAACACTTAATAAACGTGTACCAAATGCTCTACAATTCACATAATCTTACAGGATAGGAACCCATTATTGTCCCCCTTTCATAGACAAGAGACCTGAAGTAGTAAGACGTTAAATAAATACTACTGTTGGGCCAGGTGCCTGTGGTCCCAGCTACTCGGGAGGCAGAGGCTGCAGTGAGCTGAGATCGCGCCACTGCACTCCAGCCTGGGTGACAGAGCAAGACTCTGTCCCAAAATAAATACATAAATGCATAGATACATACTACTGTTGGTATTTTCAATTTAATGCTAGTAATTAATGGAGTATTCACCACACCCAAGATATTATGTTAGATACTTACAAAGATCCTAAAAAAGCAAAAATGTCCCTGCCCTCCAAAATACCATTCTACAACAGAAAAGATGCACACATTCAAGCAACGTGGATGGATTCCTCAAAACAGTTCACAGCACTCTTTAACAGAAATTATTTCACTTGAACCACAAAACAACACTTCAGAGTAATACCTGTTTTGTGGTTGAGGAACTAAAGTTCAAAGATACTACTCAAAAATCGAAATATAGGTAGTAATATTAAGATTTAGGCCAGGTGTGGTGGTTCATGCTCAGGCTGGTCTCCTGACCTCATGTGATCTGCCCTCCTCAGCCTCCCAAAGTGCTGGAATCACAGGTGTGGGCCACATGCCTGGCCAAGAGTACTTACTTTCATATATTAACTGATTCAATAGCTAGTACTAATTTGTAAACTAACTCCACAGGCATTTTAAATATTAAAATTCCATTTAAAAGCTAATTTACTACTTGAACTTGAGACTGTCTTCTATTTTCTTGGCATTAACTTTTTTAGCATAAATACACGTTCAGTAACAAGTGCTGACATTTGATCACTTTTTGGATGACTCATTCATTCAACTATATTTTAAACTATTTTTACATGATACTGTGTTGGAAGAACGAAAATAAAATTATGTTTAAAAATTTTTTTATTTTTATTTTTTAAAGTTACCATAGCCTCTGAAATTAACCTAAGAGCATAATTTTTAAAGAGTACTTCAGCTTCACTGAAGAGAAAAAAAGTTCAAAGTAAAAAAAAAGCTAGTTTTTAGTGGTTTCACACAGCTAAATACTTCTCCCTACTATCTTTATAACCAAAATACTTCTTCCTATCTTTATAACCAAAGTAAAAATAAAATTACATATAAATTTCAAGATTTTCTAAATTTACTAAAATAAACACGCTATAAACTTACACTGGTTTTGAACAACTTTCTTCTGGGGGGAAAAAAATCAACTTTTTGTACCAAGTGGTATTTAATCATTTCATAAATTAGTCACTTTTTACCGCAAAACCTTCCAATACCATAAATGACATCTCAGGTCATAACCTCTAATATCTATGTCTTTATCTTTTTTTGAGATGGAGTCTTGCTCTGCCGCCCACGCTGGAGTGCAGTGGTGCAATCTCAGCTCACTGTAACCTCCGCCTCCCAGGTTCAAGCCATTCTCCTGCCCCAGCCTCCTGAGTAGCTGGGATTACATGCCTGCACCATCATGCCTGGCTCATTTTTTTGTATTTTTAGTAGAGATGGGGTTTCACCATGTTGTCCAGGCTGGTCTTGGAATTCCTTGGCCTCAAATGATCCGCCCAACTGGGCCTCCCAAAGTGCTGGGATTACAGGGGTGAGCCACCATGCCTGGCCTAATTATCTTTTTAAAAGTAGCACTTAAGATATTTAACATGGCCTGCAGTGGTGGCTCACTCCTGTAATCCCAGCACTTTCAAAGACCGAGGTGGGAGGATCGTCTGAGGTCCAGGAATTCCAAGACTAGCCTGGACAACATGGTGAAATCCCATCTCTACTAAAAACAAAAAATTAGCCAGGGGTGGTGGCACTCACCTGTAATCCCAGTTACTCAGGAGGCTGAGGCAGGAGAATCGCTTGAACCCACGAGGCAGAAGATGCAGTGAGCCGAGATCGCACCACTGCACTCCAGCCTGGGCGACAGAGTGAGACTCGTCTCAAAAAAAAAAAAAGAAAAAGATATTTAACAAAGATGTTCATCAAATTCTAGAGCATATCAGATAAACTAAAAAGTACAACGTAATCAAAACGATGGGAAAGGTAAATGGGCATTATAATAGAATCCTTGTAACAGGAATGCCTAAAAATGTTATAGAGCATATTAAAACTAAGATTATCCTTCCATTAGTTACAAAAATGTTTTCTTACCATGAAATCAATCTATAAAATCCACAGATTGATGTAATCTACAGTAATTTATAAGAATTACGGATCCTTTCCAAACTCAAAATAACTGGGAGAAAAATCTCAAAGGCAACAAGAAGATGTTTCAGAATTAAGATTATTAAGACCCCAAGCCAGTTTCACTAGTAAGCCTTCTTCATATAAGTGACAAATCTATTACCCTGAAATGGTGACATTAAAAACAGTATTTTGTAGTCTCTAAAATTAAGCATTAAGAAAACCAAGTTTGCTTGGTTATCAAGTTTTAACTGTAGTTGGATTTGTGACACCCGTATTTTACTTCTTATTCTGAAATAAGATGTAAAAATTATATACTCAAGTAAATATCTCATAAATGTCAAATGAAAGCCACAACTCCACTTCCTAAATGTACTTAACCAATAATTCGTCTCCTGAAGTGATGTAGTAAATAGACACTAACTAAAAACAAAACTCTGACACATATCACTTGGTTTTTTTTGAGACGGAGTCTCGCTCTGTCGCCCAGGCTAGAGTGCAGTGGCACCATCTCAGCTCAATGCAACCTCTGCCTCCCTGGTTCAAGCGATTCTCCTGCCTCAGCCTCCCGAGTAGCTAGGAACACAGGCGCGGGCCACCATTCTCGGGTAATTTTTGTATTTTTAATGTAGATAAGGTTTCACTGTGTTGGCCAGGCTGATCTCAAAAACTCCCAACTCAGGTGATCCGCCCACCTCAGCCTCCCAAAGTGCTGGGGTTAACAGGCGTGAGCCACCGCGCCCGGCCTCAACTTACTTAAGGCGAATTATTCTAACTCTTAAGTGGAAATAATAGGGGACTTGAGAACCTTTGCTCATATCCAGCCCACCATTTCCATGCTGTATTTACTGTCCTGAGTAAGATACTCAACTTGCTTCTTCATCTGTTAAACCGAAGTCAAAATAATACCTATCTTGCACCATAGTTGTGGGAATGAAATGGAAGACATCTAATTTGTACAGCGGTAGGCAAACATAATACGTGTATACTGAGTAAATGAAAAACGCTGATTTTATAAACTAATGTCAACTTTCAGATATGTAATGGTATTAGAGGAGAATAAAATGGTAAAAATAGCACATGCTTCATTGTGCAGTTTACGTCGATTTTTAATTTTCTTGAAGGCATTCTCCTTCCTACCCATGCCTACACAGTTCAACACAATCTGTCTAAATTTTGTACAGTCTACTTTACCCGAAGATATTTTCTTAACTAGACGTTAATGTCAAACACAATCTAATGCCAGATTTTCAAAATACCCAGGACTCTGTATTACTTGTAGCATGTAAATACTAAGATGTTCGTTTTTAATCAATTAATCAGAATTCCTAGAACTTTAGAATATTAAACTCTTAAATGAAAATCACTATCGACCACTAAAATTTCCATTGCTAAACTTTTCTGGGGAGCATGTCTAAAAAAAAATCTGATTGTCAAAACATAGGCAGATGGTCAAAATAAACGCTAATACACTTTAGAAGTGGCATAATATGCATATGATTCTCGTTTTTTAAAAAGTACATTAAAAACCAACTAACCCAAACAGATCAAAAGTAATGGTAAGACAATTAAACATACACTATCACACTTTTTAAATGTTCTGAAAAAATGCGCATTTTTGTCACTCTCCAGTTACTTCTAACAAGCTTTAGTAAGAAAAATAATACTCATTCCTTCCGAGACCTCTCCAATGCATGACTTAAATCATTTAAAATCATGACTCTCACGTTTAAGCACTACTATAAAGCCGCAAACTACGTTGCACCTTCAAGACTGTATTTTGTTACGATTCCAACTCTCTGATTCCGCTATCTTAAAAGGCCATCAATTCACTATTCTTTTCCACAACCATCTATACGTGTTTAAAACTTTTTCCCAGCTATGCTCCCAAAACAAATAGAAAAGATTGTTAAAATCACGTTGGAAACCACATGACTGACTACAAATGAGGGATCTGGGAGGCAATGATTTCATATAAAAGAACAGTCCTTTTTTTGTTTAAGTAGAGAAAAGTGATAGCTGGGGTCTCCCCCCTGGACAAGGAAGTTCTGTTAAATCCAGGCGAGACCAGCCATATTGGAAACACTTGTCAATTATAGTTCTGACAAGTGTTCCCGAACACGGTTGGAAGAAGCTAACCTTGAGTACCGACGTGTGTACATCAAGGCCCTCTTCTGCTCCGCCAGAGGATCTGGGCCCGTTTGGGGACTGTTTCCGAGTTAGAGCCGTCCTGAGGTCCGTGAGGAGCGAAGCGCCGAGGGGAAAGAGGGCGGGGAAAGGAGAGTGTGGGGGGGGGGGGAACGGTTTGAGAGTTGGAAGCCGCGATGCGCTGCGAGAGGGGCGCGGCGGCGACGGCGAGAGATTTCCGAGTTGAGAGTCTGGGGGAGGGGCCGAGGATTCGGGGAGCAGGGGGACCGCGGCAAAAAGTCGCCTTGGTCCCCCCCTCCGAGGGGCCCGGGAGTTCAAGAGGAGGAAGGGAAGGGGAAACGCTTCAGAGCACTGACCTGTCCTCCGAGTCCATGCGGCTCAGGGGTTCCCCATCCGACGACATCTCCAAGCTGCCTCGCCGGCCCCCGGAGGTCGCGCTGCTTCCGCCTCCCCCAGTCCCGTAGCCCTCGTCGCCGCCGCTGGAGACGACGCTGCTGCTACTGCTGCCGCCCCCGCCGCCGCCCTGGCTGCCCCGCGGTCCCTTGGGCTCCTCCAGGCCCTCCTTGCCGTCCCCATCCCCGCTGCTGCTGCTGGCGGCGCCGGGGCTCAATGAGCGGGTCTCGTCGCTGCTGCTCCCGCCGCTGCTGCCCACCAGGCTCTCGGCGCTACTCTCCTCCTCACCCCCGCCGCTGCTGCTGCTCTCATCTTCCTCCTCCTCGTCGTCGTCCTCCTCGTCTTCGTCCTCCCCGGCCTGGCTGGCGCTCTCGGGGCTCGGCTCCGACATCGTCTCTGCCTCGCCGCCCCCCACTCCGCCGCCGCCTCCGCCGCCCCCACCGCTGCCGCCGTTCAGCAGCAGCGCCGCCACCGCCTCGGCCTCCGCCTCCTCTTCCTCCTCCTCCTCCTCTTCCTCCTCCTCCTCGGGGGGCTCAGCCCGGCCCCGCGCCGCCGAACCCGGGCTGCCGGGGGGCAGAGGGCTCAGGCGGGAGAGCTCCTCCAGGTCGGCCATGTCGGTGATAGCGGCGGCCATGGCGGCGCCTACTCCTCCTCCTCCTCCTCCCCGCCGCCGCCGCCGCCGCCTCCCTCTCTCGACTCTCGCTCCCTCGCCCCCCTCCCAAACGCCCAAAACTCCGCCGACGCCGCTGCAGAGCAGGAGGAGGGCCCGCGGGCTGCGTCAGCCTGCACACGCGCTACGGAGCCCGCGCGGGGACAGGCGCGCGACTACGCGCACACACACGGAGACGGCTGCGCGCCTGCGCGGCGGCACGAGGCGGCACCTCCCCCGGCTGCGGGTTCTGCGCCCGCGCCCCCGCCCGGCGCCCGCCCCGCTGCCCCGCGCCCCCCCGCGGCCCCGGCCCCGGCAAGTGCTCAGCGTTTCCTTGGGGCCTTCCCACGCCCTGCCGGGCTTCGAAGCCCAGGGACACGAGGACTGAAAACTCCAACGCTGGCCGGGGATTTTAGCAGCCTTCCGAGTTCTCACGATAAACTCATTCATTCCGGGGGTGTTTGGGGAGTGTCCCCTCTGTACAGGCGCTGAGCCAGGAATAGAACGAGCCTACAGTCTACGAAGAGAGCCGTTTAAAATGGGCAAAAATTAAAACACTACGGTGTAAGGTACTAAATTTTTATGCGCAACACAGGGCGACAGGTTTTAATACACCCTATGTTTGAATACCCCTGGGGATGTTGACATCCTGAACCCAGAGCAAACATCTTGGTTCAAGGTCCTCAAACTTTTTACTTCATGAGCCTTCTAAAACAATTTTGTAAAGCTGTGTATGTTCTTATACAGTTTAGAATGACAGCTACATTTCTTCCGGCTTATAAATATTTCATCTGTCGCATTTTTTAAATACTGTATAGCCAATGGATTCTAAATACCACAGGGATTTAATACCCACTAATATCCATTTTTTTTTAAATACAGTTTGGAAAATACAATTTCCAAATATTGTCTTCTGGAACTCATATTGACGTTCCATATCTCCTCTAGAATTTTATCCTAAAAATATATTTTATATTTGAACTATTTTGAACGTCTTACTTGTAATAAAAATGTGAACATAAATTGAAGTATCTGGGTTGTTTTTTATATTTTCTGTGATCATAAAGCTCTTATTTCAACCGATCAAAACAAATCTATTTCAAGTGTTTGTAAGTACTAAACACAAAAGCAGAATTTTATTGGCAATGCATCTTGCAGAAATGAACTTGGGTGGACTTTTTTCTAATATACATTATGACCTTCAGTGGATGGATTTTTTTGAGAAATAGTTCAGCATCAGTTCTATTCCAAGTTTTCAATTCCATGGATATAAGTGTTGAGAAAACTTGTTCGCATAAAAAAGCAGATGAGAATGAATGGAGTTTTGTTATAGTAATGCCACACAATTCTTTGAATGCCTTTCGAATTATATGCCCAAAAATCGCATAAAGATCTAACAAAGAAAAAATACTTTTAATGATCTGTCAGCTGACAACTCTGATTAGGTTCTCTTTCAACTTGTTGAAAGCAAGCAACTGAAAACCACCTGACTTGTGAAAGGATGTGTTACCCATTCTTATTCACCAGTCAATTGTGCCTTTCTTTGGTGTCCTGGAGGTTTTTGCATACCCGGGTATTGCACCTTACTAAGATTTAGCATGAGGAAGAATTATGCCTTTCTTTTGTAAAGTAGGGAAGAGGTCACTGGAAGAAAGGAGACTGGAAAAGAGCCCACATTACACCCTGACCCAAGGACACATTTTCAGGCCAATTTTAGGGATGCTTCTACTCAAGGAAAATGAGGATAGAACTGACTGCCTGAAAACAGAGCCTCCATGCTCATTTCCCATTTGGGAAAGTCTTCATATACCATGAGTACCCAGTATTACATCGTCTGCCTTAGGCCTTTGGACAGCTGTTATGTAAAATGTTGCCTCTAAGGGAATGCAAAAATAATAAATAACATGAGACATCATTTACAGATACCTTCAGAGGCACATACAATGTAAGGTATTAACTTCCAACATTTTAAACCTCAAAGGCAATCTTAGATAAGGAATGTATTAAAATGAAATACACTGTAAACTGTAAATTAAAAACTATCAGAAGCCCGGCAGGGTGGCTTATACCTGTAATCCCAGCACTTTGGGAGGCCAAAGTAGGAGGCTCACTTGAGCCCAGGAGTTTGAGACCAACCTGGGTAAAATAGCGAGACCCTGTCTCTACGGCACACTGTAGTCCCAGCTACTCAGGAGGCTGAAGTGGGAGGTTCACTTGAGCCCTGGAGGTTGAGGCTGCAGTGAGCCATGATCATGCCACTGCACTCCATACCTTTCCTCACCCATCATAAGGGTCATGGCCAACACTTCTACAACAAAAGACAGGTTAACAAGAGAAAAGTGTAACAAATTAATTTAATGGAAGTCTTATGTGACACAGGAGCCTTCAGAAGTAAAGACCCAGAGAAAGCTGTCCATTTGTATGCTTAGATTCAACAAAGAGTGGACATCCATGTAGAAATGTGATTGTACAAAAAGAGAATGAACTAATAGTAACAGACTGAGTGTGGAAACCCAGCAAGGCCTGTCTGTTCAGATTCTTCTTGACCTCTCTGTGTAGCATTCCTTCCACCCAGGTATAAAGCAGACTTCTCTGGAATGAGAGTCTTCAAATGAGAAGGGACAGAGTGACCCTTCTTGGTTTCATGGCTTACTTTGTGGGGAAAGGAGTTCTGGTTTATATGACTAGCTTAGGGTGAGTAACAGGGATAGGAGACAGCAGGACAGAAGTTCAGTGAGAGACTTTGCTTCTCAGGCTTTCCAATCTCCTTTAGTTCAAAGTACTCAGCATGGGGGCCAGGTGCAGTGGCTCACTTCTGTAATCCCAGCACTTTGGGAAACTGAAGCAGGGGGATCACTTGAGCCCAGGAGTTCGAGACCAGCCTGGGCAATGGGATGAAACTCCATCGCTACAAAACATTTTTTTTGTTGTTAACTAGCCAGGTGTGGTGGTGTGCACCTGTAGTCCCAGCTACTTGGGAGGCTGAGGTGGGAAGACAGCTTGAGCCAGGAGATTGAGGCTGCAGTGAACTGTGAGTGATCAAGAGCCATTGCACTCCAGTTTGGGCAATAGAGTAAGACCTTATCTCAAAAAAAAAAAAAAAAAAGAAAACAAAACACAAAGTATTACCAGAAAGGGGCCCCGATCCCAACCCCAGGATAGGGTTCTTGGACCTCACACAAGAAAGATTTTGGGGTAAGTCCATACAGTAAAGTGAAAACAAGTTTATTAAGAAAGTAAAGGAATAAAAGAATGGCTACTCCATAGACAGAGCAGCCCTGAGGGCTTCTGGCTGGGCACTTTTATGGTCATCTCCTGATTATATGCTAAACAAGGGGTAGATTATTCGTGAGTTTTCCAGGAAAAGGGTGGGCAGTTCCTGGAAATGAGGGTTTCTCCATTTTTTAGACCATAGGGTAACTTCCTGACACTGCCATGGCGTTTGTAAACTGTCATGGCACTGGTGGGAGTTGTCTCTTAGCATGCTAATGTATTACAATTAGCATATAATGAGTAGTGACGATGACCAGAGGTCACTTTCATCGCATCTTGGTTTTTGTGTGTTTTGGTCAACTTCTTTACCACATCCTTTTACCAGCAAGGTCTTTGTGACCTGTAACTTGTGCTGACCTGCTATCTCATCCTGACTTAGAATGCCTAACCTCCTGGGAATGCAGCCCAGTAGGTTTCAGCCTTATTTTACCCAGCCCATATTCAAGATGGGAGTCGCTGTGGTTCGAACACCTCTGACAAAAGTATTCAGCATGCCAAAGCACCATACTTTGGGGTATCATTTTCTGAGCCCCAACAAATGTATGTGCCAGACACTGTGTTAAGCCCTGGAGATTACGGTTCACGTTTGGCTGAGTTAATCAAGGAAAGCTTCATGAAAAATGTGGGATTTCAACAAAGTGTATAGTAAGACATACAATAACTATATCTGGTTTCATTAATTTGAGCTGGATTTTGAAGAGTGAACAGAATTCTGTGTTGGGGAACTCAAACTGAGAAGCAATATATGGAAAAGTATCAACATTGATTCATGACAAGGTTAATTAACCATAAGAAATCATGGCAAGAAAGCTAAAAATAGTTAAATATTAGATTGAAGAAGGACATGAATAAAAAGTTGATGTTGGGGACCAGGCACAGTGGCTCATGCCTGTAATCCAGCACTGTGGAGGGCTGAGACAGACAAATCACTTGAGGTTACGAGCTCAAGGCCAGCCTGGCCAACAAGGCAAAACCCTATCTCTATAAAAAATAAAAAAATTAGCCAGGCACAGGAGAGTCGCTTGAATCCGGGAGGTGGAGGTTGCAGTGAGCCGAAATTGCGCCACTGCACTCCAGCCTGGGTGCCGGAGCGTGACTCCGTCTCAAGAAAAAAAAAAAAAAAATTAGCCAGTCATGGTGGCACACACAGTCATGGTGGCACACCTCAGCCTAGGGAGGTCCGGGCTTGCAGTAAGCCAAGCACCACTGCACTCCAGCCTGGGTGACAGAGTGAGACCTTGTCTCAAAAAAAAAAAAAAAAAGTTCTGACAGGTAGGTACTGAGATATTTTAATAAAGGTATGATATGATTAGATTATATTGTACATCTGTAGAATCTAATGTATAGGAGATAGGATGAAAAGTGTGAAAGTTTCCAGTGAAGGATTTATTAAGGGAAAAAAAAGTGTCAAAAGTGAATGGAGATTAGACACATGGAAATGGCAAGTATCAAAGCCACAAACGAATATTTTAGCTGTGGTATTTATACTTGAAGACTAAAATGAACTGTCTCGGAATTGGCATTTTGGAGAAAATTGTGTTTCCCATCACTGGAGAGTTTCCCTGTCATCCTCTTGGTTTAGTTGCAGACATCACTGCTCTGCATGCATCTCCTTAGAACAAGGCCACACTCCTCCATAACCACAGTGACAGGATGTCATTATTTCACTCTCAAAATGTAAATAACTGAAGTGTTGAACTAGAGGCAGAACCTCTGTGTGACAGTTTCTTTTGGCAGCATCAGGTGACAGGTTTGATGATCCTGAGGACCAAAGTCATTCCCCAGCTCAGTACCCATTCATAAACTGTGCATTCCTAGTTTGTAGCTACATAGGTACTAAAAGTAGCTTTCACAAACTTTTATAACAACTTGACAGAGTAGTTATATGTCTGCATAAAATTACTAATCTAAGGGCCGGGCACGGTGGCTTATGCCTGTAATCCCAGCACTTTGGGAGGCCAAGGTGAGTGGATCACTTGAGGTTGGGAGTTCAAGACCAGCCTGACCAACATGGAGAAACCCCATTTCTACTACAAATACAAAATTAGCCAGGCATGGTGGCACATGCCTGTAACTCCAGCTACTCGGGAGGCTGAGGCAGGAGAATCGCTTGAACCCGGGAGGTGGAGGTTATGGTGAGCGAAGAGCACACCATTGCACTCCAGCCTGGGCAACAAGAGCGAAACTCCATCTCAAAAAAAACAAAAAAAAATTACTAATCTAACGATAAAAAAACTAGAGTTGGCTGGGCGTGGTGGCTCATGCTTATAATCCCAGCACTTTGGGAGGGCGTGGTGGGTGGATCACAAGGTCAGGAGATCAAGACCATCCTGGCCAACATGGTAAAACCTTGTCCTTACTAAAATACAAAAAATTAGTCGGGCATGGTGGCGTGTGCCTGTAGTCCCAGCTACTAGGGAGGCTGAAACAGAGGAATCACTTGAACCCAGGAGGCAGAGGTTGCAGTGAGCCGAGAGCGCACCACTGCACTCCAGCCTAGGCAACAGAGCGAGACTCCATCTCAAATAAACAAACAAATAAATCAATAAATAAAAATTTAAAAACTAGAGTTTATACTTTTTTTTTTTTTTTTTTTGAGACGGAGTTTCACTCTTTCACGCAGGCTACAGCAAAGTGGCGTGATCTCGGTTCACTGCAACCTCCGCCCACCACCCTCCCACCCCTTTCCACCCATGGTTCAAGTGATTCTCCTGCCTCAGCCTCCCGAGTAGCTGGGATTACAGGCGCCTGCCATCACGCCCAGCTAATTTATGCATTTTTAATAGAGACGGGGTTTCATTATGTTGGCCAGGCTGGTCTCAAACTCCTGACCTAACGTGATCCACCTGCCTCAGCCTGCCAGAGTGCTAGGATTACAGGCATGAGCCACCGTGCCTGGCCTTAGAGTTTATACTTTCTATGTCATCAGTTATTTTATTACACTGGGAATTCATTTTTACTGTATTTTACAAAAGTACCGGTCCACTAGAATTTTTTGTTTTTTTGGAGAAGGGGGTCTCACTCTGTTACCCAGGCTGGCATGCAGTGGGGAGATCCTGGCTCACTGCAACCTCTGCCTCCCGGGTTCAAGCGATTGTCCTGCCTCATCCTCCCAAGTAGCTGGGATTACAGGCATGCACCACCATACCTGGCTCATTTTTTTGTATTTTTAGTAGAGACAAAGTTTCACCATGTTAGCCAGGCTGGTCTCGAATTCCTGAACTCAAATGATCCACCCGCCTTGGCCGCCCAAAGTGCCAAGATTACAGGCATTAGCCACTGTGCCCGGCCCAGAAATTTTTTTTTTTTTTAATACTGGTCTTTCACAAATTGAGAATCACTGTTCTACAGTTCTTTTTTTCCAGCTTGGTGAATGTGTGATGCTACAGGTAATTGTAAGTTGCCCAATAACACACTACTGCATAAGGGCTATTTGATTAGGAATCATATTCAAACTCATCAACCACAGCACTGATGGGGTCAAATTAGCAACAATAGTTTGAATTTCATTGGTTTGTCTACCTACCAAGCCTACTAAGGTAGTCAGGACACCTCCAGCCTTCTGGGAGTCCCAGAAGGGCAACGTCTCTCACTCAAATCCTCCTCTCCCAGGACCCCTTCCTCTGCTCTGCTATTCTAGGTACTGCAGACACCTACCAGGATTTGTGTGTGTGTGTTTACTTTGTCTTCCGGGTTTTCTTGAGACAGGGTCTTGCTCTATTGCCCAGGCTGGAGTGTAGTGACGCGATCATAGCTCACTGTAGACTCAACCTTCTGGATTCAAGCCATCCTCCCACATCAGCCCCCTGAGTAGCTGGTACTACAGGCGCATGCCATCATGCCGGGCTAATTTTTGCATTTTTTGTAGAGATGGGATTTTGCCATGTTGCCCAGGCTGGTTTCCAACTCCCAAGTTCAAGCGATCCGCCCACCTTGGCCTAGCAAAGTGCTGGGATTACAAGCATGAGCCACCATGCCCGGCCAAAATTTGGGATACAAACAAAACAGCCAAAGTCATAGTACAGTCAGAAGAAATGGAGATCACTGTATTAGGGGAACCCCGAAGCAGACTGCTTGTGCCCAATATCATATGGTTTTCAGTAAAACAGCCCTTTATGTTTTTACTCAGAGCTCTGTTTCTCTTAGGGATCCAGACATGCTTTCATGGGCCTAGATTGGCGACAGATTTGAGTAACAGCTACCCCACGCTGCATTTATTACTCTCCATCCAATGACTAAGTCTTTCTTGTAGGGCTTCTCTAATTCTCTCTTCCACTAAAATGAGTTCTGTTCCAGGAAGCAGCTTCAGCCCCCATGGCAGCAGGTTTCTTGTAGTCCTGCCTCGCCAGTTTGCCAGACATGCCCAGACATGCTTGAGCCCAGCAACAGACCCAGCTTAGACCGGAGCTGAGATTCCTACTATACTACAAATGAGATACTTCTGAAAAATTCTCTAAAATCGGCAGCTGTGTTACATTTTGCACTTTTATTTTAGGCTCCTTTATTTAGGTTCTGTATGTTGATATTGCCATGGTGAGCAAGATCAATAGCAGCATAATGACCTCATTCCCTGAGTGACTTGGACTTTAAAGAAAGTATGCATAAAAAGAGATAACATCTTACAGGATGATGGAAATGATAGCATCTTAAAGCTGGAAAGAACTAGAAATCTCATGCAAGTTTTCCCATTCTGTAGATTGTAATCCAATCAAAACATGACCAAATAATGATTATAGTTTTTGAGTTAAAGTCTATCAGTATAGCCATTTTGAAACTTAACTGCTTTGGCTGACAACTGTCCACCATAAGGAGGTCATATGTAGGTGTGGTATTAGTAGTTCTCACTTTGAATTTAGTAAAATGCCTTTTCTATAAACTTCGGATAAAAAGATAGGCAAATGTGAAAGGTGAATAGCATAGCCGCCACATTTTTTGTCTTTTCGTGTATTTTATATCTGACTTGCCAAAAAACTTCATTTGATGTTCAAAACTCTCTTGATTATTAAAAAAAAACTGAAATTGACAGATTGCTTATTGTAACATACAAATCACAATACCAGTTAGTACTTTATCCATCAAATCCCTGGGAAGGTAGGGAAGAAAAACATAAACTTAATATTTAATAAGTGAAATATAAAATAAAAAGTCTATCAGCAGTCTGGATAAATCAACTTGGACTTCAGCCAAAATAAAGCAACCAGCCCTCCTTTCTTAAGTATGTATGGCAGCTATTTTCCTTGCTAGCTTTAGTCATACCCCTATTTTTCCTCCTTTTTCACTTTTTCCCTTATTTCTTTACTTGCCTGTATATCTATTTTGTCATGTCTACATCTTGGTAAACTACCTTAAATAATCCTTAAATAATTTTTTTTTTTTTTTTTAGACAGGGTCTGGCTCTATTGCCTGGACTGGAGTGCGGTAGCTCACTGCAACCTCAACCTCTGGGGCTCAAGCTATCCTTCCACCCCAGCCTCCAGAGTAGCTGTAACTACAGGAATGCGCCACCACACCCGGCTAAAAATCTCCTTAAGCTGATAAGCAACTTCAGCAAAGTCTCAGGATACAAAATCAATGTGCAAAAATCACAAGCAATCTTATACACCAATAACAGACAAACAGAGAGCCAAATCATGAGTGAACTCCCATTCACAATTGCTTCAAAGAGAATAAAATACCTAGGAATCCAACTTACAAGGGATGTGAAGGACCTCTTCAAGGAGAACTACAAACCACTGCTCAAGGAAATAAAAGAGGATACAAACAGATGGAAGGACGTTCCATGCTCATGGGTAGGAAGAATCAATATCGTGAAAATGGCCATACTGCCCAAGGTAATTTATAGATTCAATGCCATCCCCATCAAGCTACCAATGACTTTCTTCAGAGAATTGGAAAAAACTACTTTAAAGTTCATATGGACCAAAAAAGAGCCCGCATTGCCAAGTCAATCCTAAGCCAAAGGAACAAAGCTGGAGGCATCACACTACCTGACTTCAAACTATACTACAAGGCTACAGTAACCAAAACAGCATGGTACTGGCACCAAAACAGAGATATAGACCAATGGAACAGAACAGAACCCTCAGAAATAATGCCACATATCTACAACCAACTGATCTTTGACAAACCTGACAAAAACAAGAAATGGGGAAAGGATTCCCTATTTAATAAATGGTGCTGGGAAAACTAGCTAGCCATGTGTAGAAAGCTGAAACTGAATCCCTTCCTTACACCTTATACAAAAATTAATTCAAGATGAATTAAAGACTTAAATGTTAGACCTAAAACCATAAAAACCCTAGAAGAAAACCTAGGCAATACCATTCAGGACATAGGCATGGGCAAGGACTTCATGTCTAAAACACCAAAAGCAATGGCAACAAAAGACAAAATTGACAAATGGGATCTAATTAAACTAAAGAGCTTCTGCACAGCAAAAGAAACTACCATCAGAGTGAACAGGAAACCTACAAAATGGGAGAAAATTTTTGCAATCTACTCATCTGACAAAGGGCTAATATTCAGAATCTACAATGAACTCAAACAAATTTACAAGAAAAAAACCACCCCATCAACAAGTGGGCAAAGGATATGAACAGACACTTCTCAAAAGAAGACATTTATGCAGCCGAAAGACACATGAAAAAATGCTCATCATCACTGGCCATCAGAGAAATGCAAATCAAAACCACAATGAGATACCATCTCACACTAGTTAGAATGGTGATCATTCAAAAGTCAGGAAACAACAGGTGCTGGAGAGGATGTGGAGAAATAGGAACACTTTTACACTGTTGGTGGGACTGTAAACTAGTTCAACCATTGTGGAAGTCAGTGTGGCGATTCCTCAGGGATCTAGAACTAGAAATACCATTTGAACCAGCCATCCCATTACTGGGTATATACCCAAAGGATTATAAATCATGCTGCTATAAAGACGCATGCACACACATGTTTATTGTGGCACTATTCACAATAGCAAAGACTTGGAACCAATCCAAACGTCCAACAGTGATAGACTGGATTAAGAACATGTGGCACATATACACCATGGAATACTATGCAGCCATAAAAAATGATGAGTTCATGTCCTTTGTAGGGACATGGATGAAGCTGGAAACCATCATTCTCAGCAAACTATCGCAAGGACAAAAAACCAAACACCGCATGTTCTCACTCATAGGTGGGAATTGAACAATGAGAACACATGGACACAGGAAGGGGAACATCACACACCGGGGCCTGTTGTGGGGTGAGAGGAGAGGGGAGGGATAGCATTCGGAGATATACTTAATGTTAAATGACGAGTTAATAGGTGCAGCACACCAACATGGCACATGTATACACATGTAACAAACCTGCACGTTGTGCACATGTACCCTAAAACTTAAAGTATAATAAAAAAAAATGTGTAGAGATGGGGTTTTGTCATGTTGCCCAGGCTGGGCTCGAACTCCTGGGCTCAAGCAGTCCTTTCACTTTGGCCTCCCAAAGTGCTGGAATTACAGGCATGTGCCACCAGGCCCCACCTAAATGATTTTTTAAAGTAAATTTTCTTTCTTTTTTTTTTTTTGAAATGGACTGTCGTTCTTATAGCCTAGGCTGCAGTGCAATGGTGTGATGTCGGCTCACTGTAACCTCCGCCTCCCAGGTTCAAGGGATTCTCCTGCCTCACCCTCCCAAGTAGCTGGAACTACAGGTGTGCACCACCACACCCAGCTAATTTGTTGTATTTTTAGTAGAGACAGGGTTTCACCATGTCTCCTGACATCAGGTGATCCACCCACCTCAGTCTCCCAAAGTGCAGGGATTACAGGCGTGAGCCACCGCACCCAGCCTTTTGTTTCTGTTTTTGCAGAACCTGCTAATCCTCCTTCCTCTTCCCTAACACCACATGTATCTGATTCCTATCTCCTTCCTGTTCATGGGCTGGGACACAGACATGGTGGTGAAGGTGAAGCAGCCTCAGCCATGCATACCATCACCACATTGGAGAAGGACAGAACCACAAAAGAAATGTGGACGTCTAGATGACCTCATTTTGCAATGCCATCCACCCCGTGGACTGAAAACTCAGATATTTTGTAAGGGAAAAAGAAATATTTTATCCAGTTTGTCTCTTTTATTTTTTTGAGACAGGGTCTTGGTTTTTCACCCAGGCTGGAGTGCAGTGGTGCAATCTCGGCTCATTGCTGCCTTGACCTCCCAGGACCCAGGTGATCCTCCCGCCTGTCTCCAAGTAGCAGGGACTACAGGCACATGCCACCATGCCAGCTAATTTTTGTATTTTTTTGTGGAGACAGAGTTTTGCCATGTTGCCCAGGCTGGTCTTGAACTCCTGAGCTCAAGAGATCCACCAGCCTCAGCCTCTAAAAGTGCTGGGATTACGGGAGATCACACCATTGCACTCCAGCCTGGGCAACAAGAGAGAAACTTCGTCTCAAAAAAAAGAAAAAAAAAATCCTAATTAATGCAGGTAAAATAAACAGACAAATGTGATTTTTTTAAATTCCCAGAAAACGGAGGCTCTCAGGAGTAAAATCCTTCAATTTCCTGTCCTTCCTACCCCACTATCTACAAACTCATCTCTGTCCTTGCCTATTGTTTCCTTCACTATAAAAGCCAAAGCTTTCTACTATGACAGACTCTTAGGTGTTCTAAAAAAAATAATAAAAATACTACATATGTATGTATGTATGTATGGTTTTTTGCCTCCTTGTGTTGGGGATTTTTAGAGAAACAAGGTCAATAGGAGATGTTACTTATTATGGAAATTCGCTCATAGAAGTCCAACAACCTACTATCTACAAGCTAGAGAACCAGGAAAACTGGTTATGTAATTCAGACCAAGGTCAAAGGCTGAGAATTGGATGGGGTCACTGGTGTAAGTCCCAGAGCCTAAACCAGAAGTTTCAAACATAGGAGAAGATGCATGTCCCACCTCAAGAACAGAGAGAGAGAGTTCACCCTTCCTCTGCGTTTTTGTTTTGTTTTGTTTTTTGAGACAGACTCACTCTGTTGGCCAAACTGGAAAGCAGTGGCACATTCACGGCTCACTGCAACCTCTGCCTCCCGGGTTCAAGCGATTCTCCTGCCTCAGCTTCCGGAGTAGCTGGGGCTACAGGCGCATGCCAACACACCCGGCTAATTTTTGTATTTTTAGTAGAGATGGGGTTTCATCATGTTGGCAAGGATGGTTTCAAACTCCTGACCTCATGTGATCCACCCACCTCAGCCTCCCAAAGGGATTACAGGCATAAGCCACCGTGCCCGACCTTCCTCTGCCTTTTTGTTCTATCGAATCCTCAATCAATTGGATAATGCTTGCCCACATTTATGAGTGTAGATCTTTACTCAGTTTACAGATTCCAACACTAATCTCTTCTGGAAACGTCCTCACAGACAGGCTCAAAAATAATGTTTTTTGGGTTTTTTTGTTTGTTTTTGAGTCTCGCTCTGTTGCCCACGCTGAAGTGCAATGGCATGATCTCGGCACACTGCAACCTCCGCTTCTTGGGTTCAAGCGATTCTCCTGCCTCAGCCTCCTGAGTAGCTGGGATTACAGGTGCACACCACAGCCGGCTAATTTTTGTATTTTTAGTAGAGACGGGGTTTCACTGTGTTGGCCAGGCTGGTCTTGAACTCCTGACCTCAGGTGACCCTCCCTCCTCGGCCTCCCAAAGTGCTGGGATTACAGGCGTGAGCCACCACGCCTGGCCAGAAATAATGTTTAACCAGCTATCTGGGGACCCCTTAGTCCATTCAAGGTTGACACATAAAATTAACCATCACACCTCTCTTCTTCGGTATATGGCAGCTCAGCTGGAGACCACATTTCCCAGACTCTTTTATGCTGTGTTACACCCAGTTAATTAACCTAAGCATATTTAGTTAATCTAAGTGTTGGAATTTTTTAGGTAGATAACAGTAGTTACCAAAGAATTGTGAATATAACCGATTCCATAAAGTCAGTGGAATTTCAGCTGTCTCCTCTGTCCTTTTAGGTGCTGTTGAATGACAGATGCACTCAAGACAAACACATTTCAGGAGCAGTATCATGTGCCCTCTAGTCACCATCATTGAATTATAAATCCCAACATAGGGTCAGCTGCGGTGGCTCATGCCTGTAATCCCAGCACTTTGGGAGGCTGAAGTGGGTGACCACTTGAGCTCAGGAGTTTGAGATCAGCCTGGACAACATGGTGAAACCCGTTTCTACAAAAAATATAAAAATTAGCCAGTTGTGGTGGTGCACACCTGTAGTCCCAGCTACTCGGAAGGCTGAGGTGGGAGGATCGCTTGAGCCGGGAGGCAAAGGTTGCAGTGAGCCATGATGGTGCCACTGCATTCCAGCCTGGGAAACAGAGCAAGACCCCGTCTCAAAAAGAAAAACAGAAATCCCACCACAGGACAGTTTGGGAATCAAGCATCAGAAAGCATCCTAAGATATCAGATAACAAAATTTGCTGTTCATGCAAACATAAGGAAAGCCTCCTAACTATTATAGATAATCCTCATACCTTGAATACCTTTAATTCCACCATTTTTTTTTTTTTTTTTTTGAGACAGAGTCTCACTCTGTCTCACTCAGGCTGGAGTGCAGTGGCAGGATCTCAGTTCGCTGCAGCCTACACCTCCCAGGTTCGAGCCATTCTCCTGTCTCAGCCTTCCAAGTAGCTGGGACTACAGGGGTGTGCCATCACACCTGGCTAATTTTGTATTTTTAGTAGAGACAGGGTTTCACCATGTTGGCCAGCCTGGTCTCGAACTCTCAAACTCCTGACCTCAGGTGATCCACCCAGCTTGCCTTCCCAAAGTGCTGGGATTACAGCATGAGCTGCCATGCCTGGCCTAATTCACCTATTTGATCCACGCAGCTCAGCCTCCCAAAGTGCTGGGATTACAGGCATGAGCCACCGTGCCTGGCCTAATTCCACTATTTCTAATATTCATCATGCTATTTAACAAATCACTAGCTTCACCAATACAAAACACATTTTTACATTCAAAACACCAGCTAGCATGATGTCATAGAGGTATTAACAGTAGAAGAATTTATTAGCAGTAATCTCTGTGTATGGTGCCTTTCTGATGTAATGCTGGCTTGACTTCCTTTCCCATGTGCTGGAACAGGACTATGTCATTGACCCACCTTCAACATGTAGAGATGGTGAAGCAACAATATGGAAGGAAGGTGGGTCCCTGAGTGACTTGTGGTGCAAAGTTGCATGCCAGTTTAGTGGCTAGACTGTTACATGACAGAGAAAAATAAACCTCTATCTTATTTAAGCTACTATATTTTAGGGTCTTTGTTTGTTTGTTTGTTTGTTTTGAGATGGAGTCTCACATTGTCACCCAGGCTAGAGTGCAGTGGCTCAATCTCAGCTCACTGCAACCTCCACCTCCTGGGTTCAAGTGATTCTCCCGCCTCAGCCTCCTGAGTAGCTGGGACTACAGGTGCACACAACCATGCCTGGCTAATTTTTTGTATTTTTAATAGAGATGGGGCTTCACCATGTTGGCCAGGTTGGTCTTGAACTCCTGACCTCAAGTGATCCACCCACCTCGACTTCCCAAAGTGCTGGGATTGTAGGTGTGAGCCACTGCACCCAGCTAGCGTCCTTTTTTAAAAAATGACATCTTAGGCCGGGCGCAGTGGCTCACACCTGTAATCCCAGCACTTTGGGAGGCTGAGGCGGGCGGATCACGAGGTCAGGAGATCGACACCATCCTGGCTAACACGGTGAAACCCCGTCTCTACTAAAAATACAAAAAATTAGCCGGGTGAGGTGGCAGGCGCCTGTAGTCCCAGCTACTCAGGAGGCTGAGACAGGAGAATGGCGTGAACTCGGGAGGCGGAGCTTGCAGTGAGCCAAGATCGTGCCACTGCACTCCAGCCTGGGTGACAGAGCAAGACTCCGTCTCAAAAAAAAAAAAAAAAAAAAAATGACATCTTAGCCTTTACTCAACAAACCTTTACTTTGCATCTTGATCCCATCATCTTTCATTTCCTCTACTGTGTGTTCAACACTGTCCTCTGTACTGGCTCCTTCTCTGCTGTTCATGAGCATGATCAAGTCTTTTCTGTGTTGCATGCTTTGCCACGTTTTCCTCTCTCCTTTTCCCTCCTTGCCACTCTTCTCTTGATTTCTCTGATACCACACTCATTTCAATGATCTATAGCTTTAATGGTTTCTTCTTGATCTCCTTGCTTTTTAAGTATTGATTTCCAAGTCTACCTACTAGGCCCAACTCTCTTCTTATTCTACAAGGTCTTCCCGGTAATTAACATCCATTCTCATGATGCTGATCTCTGCTGAGAGCCTCCCAGATTCATCCTCCATGCTGCCATACAGTATTGATGCCTCCTTGAGATATGGGACCCTTAATTATACTGGGACCAATATATAACATTTTATGTGTTTCCATCTCACATAACATGAGGAGGACTGGACACCTCTCATGTATTTTATTTTTTATTTATTCATTTATTTATTTGTTTTAGAGACAGAATCTCACTCTGTCGCCCAGGCTGGAGTGCAGTGGCGCGATCTCGGCTCACTGCAGCCTCCGTCTCTGGGGTTCAAGCAATTCTCCTGCTTCAGCCTCCTGAGTAGCTGGGATTACAAGCATAAGCCATGGTGCCTGGCCCCTCTCATGTATTTTACATTAACCTCAGCCTATGTGGCCCTTCAGCAGCTGTCAGATTATTTTAGTAAAGATCAATAGCACCCACTGATTTATATAAGTGGAAGCTAAACATGCCTGCCCCTGCGACCTTGATATCAGGTAGTAGATTACCATGCAAGTTAGTCTTAGTCCAAATTATTCCAAATGTATTAACTTGTATTAGCAAGTGGGCCCAAAAAAACTAATCTCATCTGCTCATGTACGCTTGAGGAAATCCTCACTCTGTCTTCAAGCATGCCTAAAGCATCTTGTATGGGAGCTTCACTCTGACGTGGCTGCAGCACTAGCCAAATAGCAGGATCAGCCAATCTTCTATTCAGATCTGTCAGTAGAGGCTTCCAAAAACCGAATTGAAGGCATTGAGGAGGGATGAACACTATAAAATCAAATAGAACTTAGACCTGGAAAGCAGGAGGTTGCTGGGTTTTCTAGCAGCTTATTCACCATAAATTGAGTGTCTACTATGTATGAGGCACTGCTCTTAGCACTGGGCATATGGCTGTGAATAAAGCCAATTAATAACTCTGCTCTCATGAAACTTATACTCTGGTGAGATGTTCTTTTTTTTTTTTTTTTTTTTGAGACAGAGTCTCACTCTGTCGCCCAGCCTGGAGTGCAGTGGCACAATCTCGGCTCAGTGCAACCTCTGCCTTCCGGGTTCAAGTGATTGTCCTGCCTCAGCCTCCTGAGTAGCTGGGATTACAGGCATGCACCACCATGCCCAGCTAATATTTTGTATTTTTAGTAGAGATGGGGTCTCAACAAGTTGCCCAGCCTGGTCTCGAACTCCTGACCTCAGGTGATCTGCGCGCCTTGGCCTCCCAAAGTGCTGTGATTACAGCCATGAGCCACCACGCCCGGCCTGGGAAGATGTTTTTACAGCTCTTTCACACAAGAGTTATCAGACTGTGAAATCTTGCTACCCTCCCATATATCTGGAACACCATACATTTCACCAATGAAAACAGATTTCTACAAAAATTAATCAGGCGTGGTGGCGCATGCCTGTAATCCCAGCTACTCAGGAGGCTGAGGCAGGAGAATCGCTTGAATCTGGGAGGTGGATGTTGCAGTGAGCCAATATTGCACCACTGCACTCCAGCTTGGGCAACAAGAGCGAAACTCTGTCTCAAAAAAAAAAAAAGTATTTCTAGCATCCTTTTTGCTAATTACTGAACCTTCCGGTATAAATTTTAATAAAAATCCTTGAAATGCCTAAGTAGCCACCTGGGGAGTATGGATTTTCTGATTAGGGCATTTCAAACTATAACCAACCAGCCCCAGGGTGTGAATTCCTAATAGGGTATCTCTAATAATAGCTAACTTCCTTTCGAGTGTAGATTAAAGTTAATTTACACACGAGTACATTACAGTGTTTATAAGTAGGTATTTTAAAGTAAATTATAACAAAGGCAATGTAACAACATGACAGGAAGTATGGTTGCCCAAATCTTCCAAGTATGACATACCGGTTTTATAAAGTTTCTTTCCCCTCCCCCCTCCACCCAGAGTCTTGCTCTGTCACCCAGGCCGGAGTGCAGTGGCGCGATCTCAGCTCACTGAAAGCTCTGCCTCTCAGGTTCAAGGGATTCTCCTGCCTCAGCCTCCCGAGTAGCTGGGATCACAGGTGCGAGCCACCACGCCCAGCTAATTTTTGTGTTTTTAATAGAGGTGGGGTTTTGCCATGTTGGCCAAGCTAGTCTCGAGCTCCTGTGATCCACCTGTCTCAGCCTCCCAAAGTGCTGGGATTACAGGCAAAAGCCACCACACCTATCCTTGATATACTGTTTTTTAAATACTGAAAGATATTTGTACTGCAGGTAAATTCTACTGTGTGAGTTCCTGGAACACCCTCCTCATGCCTAAATAGCTTCCTTAGCCTCCCCACCATCAAACAACTAACTACAGGAACAACAACATGCACATCAGGGGCCTCCAGTCCCCCTTGCTATGTGACATGGTTTGCATCCATTCTGAATGTTTCGTTTTCTTTTTTCAATGTTTCTTTTTTGTTTTATTTTTTTGAGACAGAGTCTCACTCTGTAATCCATGTTGGAGTGCAGTAGCATTACAGCTTACTGCAGCCTTAACCTCCTGGGCTCAAGTGACTCTCCCACCTCAGCCTCCCAAATAGCTGGGACCACAGGCACATACCACCATGCCCAGATAATTTTTCTTTTCTTTCTTTTTTTTTTTTTTTTTTTGTAGAGACAGGGTTTCATTTCACCATGTTTCCCAGACTGGTCTCAAACTCCAGGGTTCAAGCAATCACCCACCTCAGCCTGCCAAAGTACTGGGCCCTCTCATGCCATTCTTTTTTTTTTTTTTTTTTTTTTTTTTGAGACAGAGTCTCGCTCTGTCACCCAGGCGGGAGTACAGTAGTGCAATCTTAGCTCACTGCAACTTCCACTTCCCGGGTTCAAGCAATTCTTCTGGCTCAGCATCCTGAGTAGCAGGGATTACAGGTGTCCAGCACCACGCCCAGCTAATTTTTGTATTTATAGTAGACACAGGGTTTCACTATGTGGCCAGGCTCGTCTCGAACTCCTGACCTCAGATGATCCTTCCACCTCGGTCTTCCAAAGTGCTTGGATTACAGGTGTGAGTCACCTCGCCCAACCCCTCTCAAGCCATTCTAATTAGTGAATAGCACTCTTACTCAAATCTTCAGCCATGAAGAAACTGAGAAGATTTTCTGAATCTCAACCTTAAATACCTTGGGGAAGAAATTTTCACCATCCCAGGTTGGGCCTGGGACTTACGCCAAAATGTACTGGGATTGGCTGTGCCACAGGACCTTGACATGGGAGGCTGCTTGTGGGGTGGGGTGATGGAGATGCTTGCAGACAATCTGCAGGTGTCCATGGCAGGGTTACTGGATTGCCCCAGTGTCAGCATTTTGCCAGGAAGGTAAATCAAGAGGGCAAAGAACCAAAACAGTTAAAGGTGTAAGCAGGATAGTGGACACGGAACGTAAGTTGGATAGAAAGGGAAGTAAAAACAGGACTTTATTAAATTATGTGTAATAGACAATTTTACTTACATAAAAAGAGCTATTGGCCGGGCGCAGTGGCTCAAGCCTGTAATCCCAGCACTTTGGGAGGCAGAGGCAGGCGGATCACAGGAGTTCAAGACCAGCCTGGCCAACACAGTGAAACCCTGTCTCTACTAGAAACAGAAAAATTAGGTGGTGCACACCTGTAATCCCGGCTACTTGGGAGGAGGCTGAGATAGGAGAATCTCCTGAACCCGGGAGGTGGAGATTGTAGTGAGCTGAGATTGCACCACTGTACTCCAGCCTGGGTGACAGAGTGAGAATCTTTCTCCAAAAAAAAAAAAAATGGCCAGCGCGGTGGCTCATGCCTGTAATCCCAGCACTTTGGGAGGCCAAGGCGGGTGGATCACCTGAGGTCAGGAGTTCGAGACCAGCCTGGCCAATGTGGTGAAACCCCGTCTCTACTAAAAATACAAAAAAAAAAAAAAAAAAATTAGCCAATCAAGGTGTCGGGTGCCTGTAATCCCAGCTACTGGGGAGGCTGAGGCAGGAGAATCCCTTGAACCTAGGAGGCGTAAGTTGCAGTGAGTTGAGATCGTGCCATTGCACGATTGCTTTTGTTGCCTGGGCAACAAAAGTAAAACTCCATCTCAAAAAAAAAAAAACCTATTAATGCACACTTGAAATTATTGTCCTAGGTTATGGTCAGTTTATATAAGTATATAGATACCATACCAAGAATAATCTGATGTTTTGGGAGGACGGAGTCTCACTCTGTGGCCCAGGCTGGAGCTCAGTGGCGCGATCTCAGCGCAACCTCCACCTCCCGGGTTCAAATGATTCTCCTGCCTCAGCCTCATGAGTAGCTGGGATTACAGACGCAACACCACCACGCCCGGCTAATTTTTGTATTTTTAGTAGAGACAGGGTTTCGCCATGTTGGCCAGGCTGGTCTCAAACTCCGGAGTTCAGTCTATCTGCCCGCTTCGGCCTCCCGAAGTGCTGGGATTACAGGGGTGAGCCGCCATGCCCGGCCGACTGCTACTTTAACGCAAAGATGTTTTTCCTATCTTTTTGTTTTTTTATTTTTTGAGACGGAGTCTCGCTCTGTCGCCCAGGCTGGAGTGCAGTGGCGCGATCTCAGCTCACTGCAACCTCTGCCTCCTGGGTTCACGCGATTCTCCTGCCTCAGCCTCCTGAGTAGCTGGGACTATAGGCGCGTGCCACTACGCCTGGCTAATTTTTTGTATTTTTAGTAGACACGGGGTTTCACCGTTGTAGCCAGGATGGTCTCGATTTCCTGACCTCGTGATCCGCCAGCCTGGGCCTCCCAATGTGCTGGGATTACAGGCATGAGCCACCGCACCCGGCCTATTTGCCATAGCTTATCATTACAAGGAAACTGAGGCAGGTGGAAGCGGCGGCGCTGGGAGCCGAGGAGGAGGCTCTGGGTGCTGCTCAGGAACTGGGGACCCATGAGGGCCTGCACCCTGAGTGTTCAGCTCCAGAGGCATGATGGCTGGGTACGGGACCCTCCTCCAGGATCTGACCAACAATATCACCCTTAAAGATCTGAAACAGCACAAGTCAACCTGTACGAAGGACATCCCCAGTGAAAAGACTGAGGAGATCACTACTGTCGATGTCTGGTTTAGCTTCCTGAAGAGCCACTAGCCAGACAAAGACAACCTCTCCTACACTAAGCACATCTTTGAGATATTGATGAAAATTGTCTTGTGCCCAATGTAGGAGAGGCTGGCTCAGAGGCTGGCTCAGAGGCTGTCACCCAGGCTAGAGTGCAGTGGCACTATCATGGCTCACTGCAGCCTCAACCTCCTGGGCTCAAGTGATCCTCCCCTGTCAGGATATTTACAGAGGTTTATTATGAGCCAAATACTAGAAACCATGGCCCGAGGCACAGTGCCAAGAGGTCCTGACCACACATGCCCAAGGTGGTTGGGTTACAGCTTGGCTTTATACATTTTAGGGATACATAAGACATCAATCAATACATGTGATGTATACATTGTTTTGGTTTGGAAAGGCAGGACAACTCAAAGTGGGGGGATTCTTATAGAGTCATATGGGGTAGATTCAAATATTTTCTGATTGGCAGTTAGTTCAAAGAGTTAAATTATAAAGATCTGGGGCCAAGTATGGTGGCTCATGCCAGTAATCTCAGCATATTAGGTGGCCAAGGCAAGAAGACTGCTTGAGCCCAGGAGTTCAAGACTAGCCCGGGCAATATGGTGAGACCTCATATCCACCAAAAAAAAAAAAAAAAAAAAAGCCAGGCATGGTAGCATGCACCTGTAGTCCCAGGTACTCAGGAGGCTGAGGTGGGAGGATCACTTGAGCCCAGGAGGTCGAGGCTGCAGTGAGCCATAATTGTGCCACTGCACTCTAGCCTGGGCTACAAAGTGAAACCCTGTCTCAAAAAATAAATAAAATAAAGACCTGTAATCAATAGAAAGGAGTGTCTCAGTTACGATAAGCGGTTGTAGAGACAGACCAAGGCTCTTATTATGTAGATGAAGTCTCATAGAGGGTCACCCTTAGAGACAACAGATGGTAAATGTTTCCTATTTAGACCTTTAAAAAGAAGCTAGACTCTCCGTTCGCTTCAGGATTGGGAGGGCCTGGAACGGGAAAGATCTAGTTGTGTTAATAGAGATTCTTAGGCCGGGCGCAGTGCCTCATGACTGTAATCCCAACACTTTGGGAGGCCGAGGCAGGTGGATCAGAGGTCAGGAGATAGAGACAATCCTGGCCAACATGGTAAAACCCCGTCTCTACTAAAAATACAAAAATTAGCTGGGCGTGGTGGCACATGCCTATAGTCCCAGCTACTCAGGAGGCTGAGGCAGGAGAATCGTTTGAACCCAGGAGGCGGAAATTGCAGTGAGCCGAGATCATGCCACTGCACTCCAGCCTAAGCAACAGAGTGAGACTCCATCTCAAAAAAAAAAAGAGGCTGGGCTCGGTGGCTCACACCTGTTATCCCAGCACTTTGGGAGGCTGAGGCAAGAGGATCACTTGAGGCCAGGAGTTCGAGACCAGGCTGGCCAACATGGAGAAACCCTGTCACTACTAAAAATATAAAAATTGGCCAGGTGTGGTGGTGCATGCCTATAATCCCAGCTACACTGGGAGGCTAAGGCCGGAGAATCGGTTGAGCCCAGGAGGCGGAGGTTGCAGTGAGCCGAGATCACATTACTGCACTCCAGCCTGGATGACAGAGTGACACTCTGTCTCAATAAAAGAAAGAATCATAAAAAAACTGTAACATGTATCCATGACATCAACTTCTAAGAAATACATACAGAATGATTCTTTAAGAACATCACAGTATTTATTGGTGTTTACTTTATGTCTGATGTTTCAAAGAAAGGAAAGTTGTATGGCATGTATTTAGAAGATCTAGGTAGTAGTTTGAATAATCACTTTAGCTGGAGTGTGTGGTAAGTAAAAGGAAATTATGAGGCATTTTTATCTTGAAAGGATAGGGGCCGGGCACAGTGGTTTACGCCTGTAATCCCAGCACTTTGGGAGGCCGAGGTGGGCCGGATCATGAGGTCAGGAGATCAAGACCATCCTGGCTAACACAGTGAAATCCCATCTCTACTAAAAATACAAAAAATTATTCAGGCATGGTGGCACATGGCTGTAGTCCCAGCTACTCAGGAGGCTGAAGCAGGAGAATCACTTGAACCTGGGAGGCGGAGGTTGCAGGGAGCCAAGATCACGCCACTGCACTCCAGCTTGGGTGACAGAGCGAGACTCCAACTCAAAAAAAAAAAAAAAAGAAAGAAAAGAAAAGATAGGCCAGGAGTGGTGGCTCACACCTGTAATTCCAACACTTTGGGAGGCTGAGGTGTGCTGATTACCTGAGGTCAGGAGTTCAAGACCAGCCTGGCAAACATGGAGAAATCCTGAACCCAGAGAATTGCTTGAACCCGGGAGGCAGAGGCTGCAGTGAGTTGAGATCATGCCACTGCACTCCAGCCCAAGCAACAGAACAAGACTCTGTCTCAAGAAAAAAAAAAAAAAAAAAACCAGCCTGGCCTACATGGTAAAACCCCATCTCTACTAAAAATACAAAATTAGCTGTGTGTGGTAGTGTGTGCCTGTAATCCCAGCTACTCGGGAGGCTGAGGCAGGAGAATCGCTTGAGCCCGGGAGGCGGAGGTTGCAGTGAGCCAAGATGGCGCCATTGCACTCCAGCCTGGGTGACAAGAGTGAAACTCCGTCTCAAAAAAAGAAAAAAAAAAAGAAAAGATAGCTAAGACCATTTGTATCTCAGATTATTTATAATAGCAAAAACCTCAAAATTTAGAAATGGAAGTAATGAGCAATATTGAATACCAATTATATGCAAATCCTATTATTCCAAACTAACCTGAACCAATTTGGACATGAATGACTTTTAGATAAATTCCGTTTGGTAGATACAAGTAACCAAAGTTGGGTTTTGTTTTGTTTTGTTTTTTAAAGACAAGGTCTCACTCTGTCACTAAAGCTGGAGTACGGCAACGCTATCACGGCTCACTGCGGCCTTGACCTCTCAGAGTCAAGTGATTCTTCCACCTCAGCCTCCCAAGTAGTTGAGACCACAGGCACGCACCACCACGCCCAGCTAACTTTTCTATTTTTGTAGAGACAGAGACCACTTAGTCTCCCAAAGTTACAGGCATGCGCCACCACACCTGGCCCATATCCATAGAGATAGAAAAGTACAGAGACTAGTATAATGAAACATGCAAACTCTCAGGTATGACTCTGAAGGTTCTCTGGGATTTGGACTCAAACTGTTTTTTTTTTTTTTTTGGAGATAGAGTCTCATTCTGTTGCCCAAGCTGGAGTGCAGTGGCACAATCTCGGCTCACTAAAACCTCCACTTTCCAGGTTCAAGCAATTCTCCTATCTCAGCCTCCTGAGAAGCTGGGATTACAGGTGCCCACCACCACACCTGGCTAATTTTTGTATTTTTGGTAGAGATGAGGTTTGACCATGTTGGCCAGGTTGGTCTCGAACTTTTGACCTCAAGTGATCTCAAACCACTTTCCTACATTATCTGTGCTGGTCCCCAAGCTCCTCATTGTTCAGATAAAGCTGGGACTAGGGTGAGAAGAGTGAGGTGCCTAGAGCACAAAATGGAAAAAGACATCGCCCTCCAGTGCTGAGCCTGCACTTGTCCCACGTTGAGAGTGATGCCTCCTTAGCTTTTGCAACCTGGGTGCCTCTCTCACCTCATCCTAGTGACAGGCCTATTCCCTGAAAATCTTAGGCACTTCACATGCACATACAATTTCAGGGCATCCTGAAAGCCCACTGATTTTGAGATGCCCTCTTAAAGTAACTTTGGGAATTGGCCAGGTATGCTGGCTGCCTGTCATGCCAGTGTCAGAGGCATGTGAACCAGAACAACTCCATCTTGAATAGGAGCTGGGTAAAATGGGGCTGAAATCTACTGGGCTGTATTCCCAGACAGTTAAGGCATTCTAAATCACAGGATGAGATCGGAGGTCAGCACAAGATACAGGTCATAAAGACCTTGTTGGCGGGGCACAATGGCTCACGCCTGTAATCCCAGCACTTGGGAGGCTGAGGCAGGAGGATCACAAGGTCAGGGGTTCAAGATCAGCCTGGCAAACATGGTGAAACCACATCTCTACTAAAAATACAAAAATTAGCCAGGCACAATGGCAGGCACCTGTAATCTCAGCTACTCGGGAGGCTAAGGCAGGAGAATCGCTTGAACCTAGGCGGCAGAGGTTGCAGTGAGCTGAGATGGCAGCGCTGCACTGGGTGACACAGTGAGACTCTGTCTCAAAAAAAAAAAATCCTTGATAAAACAGGTTGCAGTAAGGAAGCCAGCTAAATCCTACCAAAACCAAGATGGCCACAAGAGTGACCTCTAGCTGTCCTCACTGCTCACTCCCAGCAGCACCATGACAGGTTACAAATGCCATGGCAACATCAGGCAGTTACCCAATATGGTCTAAAAAGGGGAGGCATGAATAGTCCACCCCTCGTTTAGCATATCATCAATAAATAACCATAAAAATGGACAACCAGCAGCCCTCTGGGCTGCTCTGTCTATGGAATAGCCATTCTTTTATTTCTTTTTTTTTTATTTTGCATAACAAGTTTATTTTTTAAAAGGCATATAGACAGTAAACAAAGTAAATATTTAATCAGATCTTAACTTCTGTCCTAGAATTGTTCCATTAAGTTCTAGTCTGTGAGCACTTGTAGTTCAATAATCGTCTTCTTCATCAGAGTCCATTACTTTTCTTCTGTTGAATTTCACTGTTGTTGTCTTTTCTGTTTGTTGGCTTACTTTTTAAAGGATTTCTATTAAACCTTGTTCTGACACCTTCTCAGTTGTCCATATCTTGCCATCTGTATAAGGTAATTCTCTACTGCTTTAGTTTTTTCAGGCTTTACAAGTGCTAAGTTACTTAACCTGGCCCGGCCGACTGATCCAGAACTTGGGTTAAGATACTGTTTCTCATTTCTGCTTCCCTGTGCTTTGCTTCCTGTTGGGCTGCATCGCCAGGATCCTGTCAGCTAAACTTGGGTCAGAACAAATGAATTCTGGAAAAACTGAATTCGGCCCGGCTGCTGCTGGCTCCAAAAGCTGAGACTGTGCTTGGATCCAGACCTGCCAGGACGAGCCCGCTCCAGGCCAGGGGACCCCACACCGCAACGCCAGGGCAGGTCCCACATGTGGCGGCCCCCACCGCAAGCCTCCTGGGCCCCTTGTGACGGGGAAAGCGGTGAGGCCACCTCGGAGCCGGCCATGAGGCCGCCAGGGCAGCACCAGGGACCGGGCCCCCGGGGAGGCGCCCAGAGCCTCCCCATTCTTTTATTTCTTTACTGTCTTAATAAACTTGCTTTCACTTTGCACTGCGGACTCTCCCTGAGTTCTTTCTTGCACGAGATCCAAGAACCCTCTCTTAGGGTCTTGTTCGGGACCCCTTTCCATAACATATTTCTCTGTCCTGTAACACCAGCACCTTGGGAGGCCGAGGCAGGAGGATTGTTTGAGGCCAGGAGTTTGAGACTAGCCTGGGCAACATAGTGAGATTCTGTCTCCATAAAATTAAAAAAAATCATAATAATAATAACCTTCGGAGGCTGGGTGCGGTGGCTCACACCTGTAATCCCAGCACTTTGGGAGACCAAGGTGGGCAGATCAAGAGGTCAAGACATCGAGACCATCCTGGCCAACATGGTGAAACCCCGTCTCTACTAAAAATACAAAAAAAATTGGCTGGGCGTGGTGGCGTGTGCCTATAGTCCCAGCTACTCGGGAGGCTGAGGCAGGAGAATCGCTTGAACCCAGGAGGTGGAGGTTGTAGTGAGCTAAGATCACATCACTGCACTCCAGCCTGGCGACAGCACAAGACTCTGTCTCAAAAATAAAAGATAAAAAAAATTAAAAAAATAAAAAACTTTGGGAATCAAAATATGCAGTCTTCACATCAGCTCTAGTGTTCGTATGTGACTTCAATTTTGAATCTTAAGATATAAGATTCCAGGTCCTCTGAGAGTCCACAGAACACCTCTGTGTGACTTGGAAAAGGCACTACCTCCGGACAGATACAGCCCTGCTGAGAGCAGCTGCAGAATAAGAAGAACTCAGCTTTGCTGTCTCCACAAGTGCCCTTGCAGTACAGAACCTGCGCAGCACTTACGGACAGGAGTCTGGTGATTCATGGCTTTCACGTGGGTGATGTGAATGAGGACCCAATTTAGAGTCAGACATACCTTTTCAATTCCAAGCCAGCCTTATGCCAGGAAATTCTGAGCTTCACCATACATGGTCTCACTGAGTCTGTTCTCCAACCTCTAAAATGTGCACAATAATTTTTAGAGTTATTATGAGGAGTAAACGAGTCAATCTATGTCAAGTGCTTTCTTTCTGTCGTATAGTTGCTGCTCATTAAATGCTAGTTTCCCTGGAAGAGCCTAATAGAAATTTGAATGAATGTGTTTCCTTCGGGCGATGTTCCAGCACTGTAGAGGTCTTAGATGTGCCAGAACCTGAGATAAGAATAATAATAGCAATAATAACAAGTATGTATTATAAGTCTTTACTTGTGCCAGGCACTGTTCTGAGAACTTTACATGGATTAACTCATTTAATCCTCCCAACTCTAAGAAGCAGGAATTTGTAAAATCCCCTTTTAGAGATGCAAAAAGGCCCTGGCCAAAAAGTCCTGGGGCTCCTCTGGCTCAGTAAGAGCTAAGAACCAAAGACAGAAGAGGAAATTCTCTCTGCATTTTCAGTCTGTGTGGCTCTCTGGCAAGGCTGGGTCTCCCCATCAGGGCACGGGATGTGGTAGAGGAGGTTCCCAGGCTGAAATAGTGAGCTACATCCTCCCTCCGAACCAAGCTTCCTTTAATATTGTGAATTAGCAAATCAGCTGGATAGTTGTTCTAACACTCCAGCTAAAAGTGAACAAGGATTATAGATGATAATAGGCTAATTTGTTTGTTTTACAGAGTTAAATAATTTCAGGAGATCCACTCTCAAATTGTAGTCCAAGCTTCCAAGTGACTTTTGCTAATGGCTTTGCCTTTTCTTTAGTTTATGTCAGTAAAATGGGTGTTGTTCCACATCTGTTAACATCCGTATAAGCTTTCAATGAATGTTTTCTTGCCGTGACCCCTTCACAGCCAGTGAACTTAATCATTGCTGACATCAGCAATTTCTCTGCCATTGATATGGAAGTTAAGTTTAGTTTAAGTAAAATTAGTTTACCCAAAACCAATTACGCATTTTAGCACTTGCAATGCAAGTTAAGCCGTCCCTCCTTCCTCAGACACAGCTATTTACATTTATTAGCATTTCACTGACAGGTCTCTTCAAGCTCAAGCATTGAACGGTCTTCCAAATGTTTCCTGCTCCAGAATTCTTAGATACTGAGATCCGCATGGGCTGAAACCGTCCTGATTATTTCCAGAAGCCTGGAAAACAGGTCCTAGATAGTCATAATTTAGTATTTTAATTTACTCAACAAATAATTACTGAACACTTACTATGTACCAGGATTTTGTAGGGTCTCCGGTAAAGAATACAAAAATCGTTTGGTTGGGGAAGGGGGTAGATGAAGGTCACGTAACAGGAGAGAAGCAGTTCCTAGAGGCACAAGGAAGCTAGGGAGAGCGCAGGGTATTCAAATTGGCTGTCTCAGCTAGAGAAAACATCTATAAAGGGCCAGACACAATGCAGGTTCTGTCTCAAATATTTGAATCTCTTCCATCTACACCATTTGGCAGACAGGAAGTCCCTACTCTCTGTGGATTTACTAATGGGAGAGACAAACCTCTGATGTAATGAAGTGGCAGGAAGTGTGTTTACTCCAGCTTCTCTTGAAGGCAAAGAATAGTGGCAGAAAGTTCTTCAGTGAACCCCAGGGTACACATATAAGAGTGGGTGCACGTGCTGGTTTGCAGTTTTTGTTAAATCCAACAGGCTCCAGCTCTGTCAGATAAGAGTAAATTAATTCATTTATACTTTCCAACCATAGTGGGGGATGAGAAAAAGGAGGTTGAGCAGTGAAGATTAGGGCTCTGGCCCTATCTTAGAGTGAGAGAGGTTCTAATTTCTTGAGAGAGAAGCCCTACATATTCTGTTTTCTTGCCCTGGTCTGCTCCATTTTTGCACTTTTATAACTACTACACAAAAAAGCTATGGGTTGAAATCAGGTCCCTGGAGCATTTTTAGCTACCAGTCAACCTAGGGAAACTCTAGCTTTTGGAAGGTTAAATCAGACTATGATTCAGAGAGTTTGCATTTTAAGGAGAAGTAATGTAATTATTGCTCAGAAGAAAGTTTTAATGCAGTCCCAAGGTAATTAAGTACAAAGCCTAAATTAGATGCTGTACTTGCTAAATTGACTTTCTGTAACTTAGAAAAGAAGACTCATAGGCAAAGCCCACATTATAATGAAAAAAGCCTTCTACTAAGCTGGTCTGATTGACTTGGTCAAATGGTATATAAATTAAATCCATCTGAAGAATCTGATCTCCAAATGGGATTTTCATAAGACTGCAGTTTAAAAATGTATGTGAAGTAAGAAAGTAAGACTAAAATCATTTCCCCCCACGGCTGGTGAACTTGGCAGCCCACGTGGAAAATGAGCCAGCTCTTCCCCTGCTGAACAAATCCATTCAAAGTGATTTCACAGTTTTCCTTCCTTATCCTGTGGAATGTGGAAGCCATTTTCCAGTGAGTTAAAAAAATATGATTCCGAGGTTTTAACCCTTTGGGACAAGATATTCATTCTCTCTTTTTTTATTTTTCCAAGGGTATGTAGGATAATGCAATAGGGATTTTTTTTTTTTTTTAGCACAAATGCTGAAGGCAGAAAGTTGATTCAACCTTATTTAATTAGGACCCAAGGGAAATAGTTATGCCTAATATAATGGGAAGTTCTGTAATTGAACTAATATGATTTTGCAGCCACCTCCCAGGGCAACACTAATGCAAGTAGATTAAATGATACAGGAAAAATTTTTTTGTTTTGGTGTTGCAAAATTAAATAAACTAATTAAAAAATCACTAGTTGAAGGCTGCAAGCTTTTGTAGTCAAGTTGGGTTCTTCTGGGGGTACCTGACTTCCCTTGCCCAATTTTTCCCCGATTCTATGCCAAACTCTACTCCAGGTAAAAAAGACATATATGTGTTTGCTTATATTTACATAAAATAATATCTTCCGGAAAAGAAACAAAAAAAATTTTTTTTTGCTGTTTTGCTTTATTTATTTTTACTTTATTTATTTATTTATTTTTTTGAGACAGAGTCTTGCTCTGTCACCCAGGCTAGAGTGCAGTGGCGAGATCTCGGGTCACTGCAACCTCTGCCTCCCGGGTTCAAGCAATTCTCCTACCTCAGCCTCCTGAGCAGCTGGAATTACAGGTGTGCCCCACCATGCCCAGCTAATTTTTTGCATTTTTTTAGTAGAGACGGGGTTTCACCATGTTGGTTAGGCTGCTCTCGAACTCCTGACCTTGTGATCCACCTGCCTTGGCCTCCCAAAGTGCTGGGATTACAGGTGTGAGTCACCGCGCCTGGCCTTGCATTTTTTAAATAGGCGATTCATTCACATTAAATTCAGAAAGTGTATACGAGAAAACTCTTTCTTTTTTTTTTTTTTTTCCTTGCTCTGTGGCCCAGGCTGGAGCGCAGTGGCGCAATCTCGGCTCACCGCAACTTCCACCTCCTGGGTTCAAGCGATTCTCCTGTCTCAGCCTCCTAAGTAACTATGCACCACCATGCTCAGCTAATTTTTTGTTGTATTTATAGTAGAGACAGAGTTTCACCATGTTGGCCAGGCTGGTCTCGAACTCCTGACCTCAGGTGATCCGTCCACCTCGGCCTCCCATAGTGCTGGGATTGCAGGCATGAGCCAGCACACCCGGCCAAGAAAAGTCTTTCTACTTCTGCCTCCCAGCTGCCCAGTTTCCCTTTCCAAAACAACTAATATTCTAATTTGGTTTTGTATTTTTGTTATGGTGAGGAGTACAACTCTTTCTGAGATATTTTATGTATACTTAAGTAGCTACACATATGTATTCTCTAAGTCCCAAACTTAATGCTTACAAAAAGAATAGCATAGCTTAACAGAAACATCTTCCTTACATTTTAAACTTTTTTTTTTTTTTTTTTTTTGAGACAGAGTTTCACTCTTGTTGCCCAGGCTGGAGTGCAATGGCGCAATCTCAGCTCACCATAACCTCCGCCTCCGGGGTTCAAGCAATTCTTCTGCCTCAGACTCCCGAGTAGCTGGGATTACAGGCATGCACCACCTAGCCGGGCTAAGTTTTTTGTATTTTCAGTAGAGACGGAGTTTCTCCATGTTGGTCAGGCTGGTCTCGAACTCCCGACCTCAGGTGACCCGCTCGCCTCGGCCTCCCAAAGTACTGGGATTACAGGAGTAAGCCACCACGTCCAGCCATTTTTAACTTTTTTAAGCAATAGGCTCGGCTGGGCTCAGTGGCTTACACCTGTAATCCCAGCACTTTGGGAGGCCAAGGCAGAAGGATTGCTTGAGCCCAGGAGCTCAGGACCAGCCTGGGCAACATAGTAAGACCCTGTCTCTATAAAGAAAAAAAAGATGGAGGCTGGGCGTAGTGGCTCACGCCTGTAATACCAGCACTTGGGGAGGCCGAGGCAGTCAGATCATGAGGTCAGGAGTTCAAGACCTGCCTGGCCAACATGGTGAAACCCCATCTCTACTAAAAATATAGAAATTAACTGGGCATGGTGGCATGCGCCTGTAATCCCAGCTACTTGGGAGGCTGAGGCAGGAGAATTGCTTGAACTGGGACCTGGGAGGCGGAGGTTGCAGTGAGCCAAGATTGCGCCACTATACTCCAGCCCAGGCTACAGACCCAGACTCCGTCTCGAAAGAAAAAAAAAGGAAAAAGAAAAAAGAGATGGGGTCTTTCTGTGTCACCCAAGCTGAAGTGTAGCGGTACCAATAGCTTACTGCAACCTTGCATTGAACTTCTGGTCTCAAATAATCTTCCCACCTTAGCCTCCGGAGTAGCTGGGACTACAGGTGTGCACCATGCCAGGCTAATTCTTTTTTGTTGTTAGAGATGGGGTCTCGCTATGTTGTTCATAATGTTCTCAAAGTATTGGGCTTGAGTAATCTTCCTGTCTCAGCCTCCTGAGTAGCTAAGATTACAAGTGTGAGACACCATGCCCAATCTTTACATTTTTTTAAACGTAAAAAATTTATTTGACAGAGGAGCAAAGGTAATACAATAGAGAAAAGATAGTCTTTTCAACAAATGGTGTTGAACAACTGGACATCCACATGCAAAAAATGAAACTAGACAGACCTTACATCCTTCACAAAAATTAGTTCAAAATGGATCATAGACCTAAATGTAAAATGCAAAACTATAAAGCTCACAGAAGATAACATAGGAGAAAATCTAGATGATCTTGAATTTGGTGATGACTTTTTAGATAGAACACCAAAGGCAAGATCCATGAGAGAAATAATTGATAAAATAGACCTCAGTAAATTTTTTTTTTTTTTTTTGAGATGGAGTTTCGCTCTTGCTGCCCAGGCTGGAGTGCAATGGCGCAATCTCAGCTCACTGCAACCTCCGCCTCCCGGGTTCAAGCAAATTCTCCTGTCTCAGCCTCCAGAGTAAGCTGGGATTACAGGTGCATGCCACCACGTTCGGCTATTTTCTGTATTTTTAGTAGAGACGGGGTTTCATCATATTGGTCAGGCTGATCTCGAACTCCTGACCTCAGGTAATCCACCCACCTGGGCCTCCCAAAGTGTGCGTCTATTTATCTGAAGATTGTTAGTGCAGTTAAACTATTTTGTATGATAATATAATCATGATGCATGTCATTATACATTTTTGTAAACCCATAGAATGTATGATGCCAAGAGTGAGCCCTAATGTAAACTATGGACTTTGGGTGATAATGATGTATCAATGTAGGCTGGGTGTGGTGGCTCATGCCTATAATCCCGGCACTTTGGGAGGCCTAGGCGGTGGATCACTTGAGGTCAGAAGTTCCAGACTAGCCTGGCCAACATGGTGAAACCCTATCTCTACTAAAAATGCAAAAATTAGCCAGGCGTGGTGGCGGGCTCCTGTAATCCCAGCTACTTGGGAGGCTAAGGCAGGAGAGCCCTTTGACTCGGGAGGCAGAGGTTGCAGTGAGCCAAGATTGCACCACTGCACTCCAGCCTGGAGTGAGACTCCGTCTCAAAAAAGAAAAAAAAAAAACTAGCCAGGCATGGTGGTGCACATCTGTAGTCCCAGCTACTCCAGAGGCTGACGCAGGAGAATCACTTGAACTCGGGAGGTGGAAGTTGCAGTGAGCTGAGATGGCCCAGTGCACTCCAGCCTGGGGACACAGACTCCATCTCAAAAAAATAAATAAAGTATCAATGTAGGTTTATAGGTTCATTGATTTTAATAAATGTATCCTCTGGTGAGGGATGTTCATAATGGGGGTGTGAGAGGAAGCAGGAACACCTGTTAGGGGCCTGCCAGTCCTCCTACCTCTCTACCATCCTGCCACAAACATGAAAATAGAAGAAAATCTTGAATTTCTTTAAGAACAATTCCAGCTGGGCGCAGTGGATCACGCCTGTAATCCCAGGACTTTGGGAGGCTGAGGTGGGCGGATCACGAGGTCAAGAGATGGAGACCATCCTGACCAACATGGTGAAACCCTGTCTGTACTAAAAATACAAAAATTAGCTGGGTATGGTGGTACATGCCTGTCAGTCCCAGCTACTCAGGAGGCTGAGGCAGGAGAATTGCTTGAAACCGGAGGCAGAAGTTGCAGTGAGCCGAGATCGCGCCACTGCACTCCATCCAGCCTGGCGACAGAGCGAGACTCCGTCTCAAAAAAGAAAAGTAAACAAAATAAAAATAACAATTCCAGATACCTAGCTAGTGCTGAGAAGTAAATAAGCAATTTGATAAGCAAGAAGGTAATAGTAGCCTAAAACGATAGCCAAATGGGCGAGGTGGCTCACGCCTGTAACCCCAGCACTTTGGGAGGTCGAGTCGGACAGATCACTTGAGTTCAAGAACAGCCTTGGCAACATGGTGAAACCCCCGTCTCTACTAAAAAGGCAAAAAATTAGCTGGGCGTGCTGGGGCATGCCTGTAGTCCCAGCTACTCTGGAGGCTTGAGGCAGAAGAATCGCTTGAACCCGGGAGGCGGAGGTTGCAGTGAGTCCAGATCTCGCCACTGCACTCCAGCCTGGGCAACAGAGTGAGACCCTGTCTGAAAAAAAAAAAAAAAAAAAGCCAAGGAAGTTGGAATCACGAAATGTTTGGTTCCCTATAGAAACTAAAAATAATATCGTAACATATGGCTCTGAGTTTCATAAACCTGGATCCCTAACAAACGGATCCACTGCCACATAGACATCAGATAAGGGAGAACTGAGAACTCAACTCTCCCTCATTCTTTGTTCTAAATTTCTTCCTGAGGAGCCTGGAGAAAGCCACACCCACGAGCCAGACCCAGCGTTCTTTTCTGCTGAACCCAGTCTTTATAAATGCTTCCCTTCCTTAACCAGTTGCAAATCAGAAAATCTTTGAAACCTTGTTTTTCCAATATGGCGGATAGGAGCCGGTGTTAGCGTGCCTCTCCCACTTGGAAAGACAAAACAGTGTGTAGAGATTCACACTGTGAACATTTTTCCGAGAAGCAACACAGGAACTTAACAGAAAACCACAGACCCTTTGAAAGAAGCAGTGGGTAGCAGCCTACGCTGTGAAGTAGAGAACTGTGAGATTTCAGAGCCTAAGAGGAAGCGCGATGGCCGCCATGACACACACGCCCTAAAGGAGCTGGGCAACCCAGGCCACAGCGGAAGGCCTTAACCCTACCCAGCTGTTGCCGATTTAGTGAGTGATGGGGAACGTGTGAGAAAGAGCGGCTCTGGGAAGTGCTCTGCACGCACTCCCAGACTCACGCAGGGACAGAGGGAAGCCATTCCTGATCCTACCTCACAAAGGACCTCTCGGAAGTCTGCCAGCTAACTCAGGCGATGGTCACAGGTTAAGAGAAGCTCCCAAGTGAGATCTGCGATATAGTCACCTTGACTAGGGACGATCTCCGTTGTCCAGAACCGAGGGTCGAGCAGGAGGTGCGGCGAAGGAGCTGGTTGCCCTTGCTTTACAGGTGGACGCTGGGAGGGGCGTGGCCTGAAAGCCAGGGTTGCTATCTCTCTGGGAAGGCTTATGACCTGGAGCTTTTTTTTTGAAACGGAGTCTCCTTCTGTCGCCCAGGCTGGAGTGCAGTGCGGTGATCTTGGCTCACTGCAACCTCCGCCTCCCGGGTTCACGCCATTCTCCTGCCTCAGCCTCCAAGTAGCTGGGACTACAGCGCCCGCCACCACGCCTGGCTAATTTTTAGTATTTTTAGTAGAGACGGGGTTTCACCGTGTGAGCCAGGATGGTCTCTATCTCCTGACCCGTGATCCGCCTGCCTCGGCCTCCCAAAGTGCTAGGATTACAGGCGTGAGCCACCGCGCCCGGCCGGCCTAGAGCATTTTTGAGTTCTGAGTGCAGGCTGCCTGGAACCTACCTAACTGTTGCTAGCGGAACACTGCGGGTGGGAGCTGTTTGGGGCTTACTGCCGCTTGCTACCCTCGGTTCCCCATGCAGATTCTTTCGTGCAGCAGAGGCAGCTGTGCTTTTCCCTGGAACATTACTCCAGCAGCCATGAAACTGCCCTGTGATCCCCACTGAGGCCTCTGCTTGTGCCTACATCTGGGGAGCCGGAGGGTGGACTTGACTGACCCAGCCCCCACCTGGTTTTGCCCATCCACCCGCACAGATAGTGTAACACAAGGGACTGGGACATTTAGGAGTGGAGCTCCATGGCCCTACCCATGGTCTGAGAGGCCAGAGTACTTCTCCTGGGTGACATAAGGCAAGCACAAATTCCATTGCTACCATCACAGCTGGCGCTTTTTGCAAGCACCAATTCCTGGCTGGAGGCCAACCAGTGCAGCCCAGTACATTTGCAGGCACAATAACGCAGTGTTCAGGAAGGAGAAAACTTGAGTGACCTCAGCTATTGCCATTGCCTGCATCACCTTGGCTAACTAGGAGGTCTTGAGTCTGTCCACATGCCCAGTACAGTTCTACGACAGGTGGCATTTGAGGAGGCCAACACACTAAGCCATTTGTAACCAAGGAAATCTCAGAGTCTGTGTCACTCTCCTCCTGACCCCATCAGAGTTGGTGCTGGTACCTGCTGCTGGGAGACTTGAGGACAGGTCACATCTCTGGATCCCTTGCAGACATTCCCCAGCACCAATCTGGAGTGTGACAGCCCCACTGAGCTGCTAGACCCAGAGGAGCAGTATTCACAGTAGTCTGGCCCTCAGGGACTGCTGCTCTGAGTAGGGGAAAGGGAAGTGTACTACCTTAAGGGAGCACCCTCTGGGTCAAAAGCAACCAGGCTGCAGGACTTGAGTTCCTAGTATTTCCACTTGTGGGAAGTTTCTTTCAGCAGAGCTACAGGTTCAGTGGTAGGCTCAGTGGGGAAAGTCTGTGGCCCTACCCCAATAGTCAAGCATCCCTGGCACTCATGAAGGGTCTTGGAGAAGAGGACTTCTTCTCTCCCTTTCCCACCACTGCAGACATAGCTGGACCTTCCCCCATGAGAACTTGGCATAGGTGCATTCGTAGATAACCTTTCTGGAACACTATAGGGTGACTGCATCCCCACAGGAGGAGTGCCATCCAGGTTCAGGCTTGCATGAGAGGGAGAGTCCCAGTCCCTCTCTAAGTGGAACAACAGCATTCCTGCAGATGAACAGAGGTGCCTGTCTCATCGGAACAGTCGGAATGCTGGGTCAGAAGTGTAACTAGGAGGTAGATCTGCTTCCTGCTGACCTGGCAAGGGAGCTGAGGTGGCTCCCTCTCTTCCCCCTGAAAAGACAGTGCGTTTCGCTGAGAGCCTCTTCAGCTGCCTCTGTCAAGAGTGGAGCCTCTGCCAATCATTGGGGTATTGCGTTTACCCACCTGCTTTAGCTGCAGCCAGTTTCTACCCATGGGTAACTCCTACTGGCTTGAAGCCTGAACCGTTCAACCCAGTGAATAAAACACTGGGGGAAAAACTTCTTTAAGTGTGCACATTGGGGAATGAGGTAAGCTTCATGAGACCTCTGCTATTCCAGCCCCACAAGAGACAGTGAAACAATGTACACAGCCTGTACATTGCTACTATAACCAGCATCTGAGGAAGCCATTGCACAAAAATTCTCTCTAACCAAGGAACACAAACAGAATCTGCATCACTGAAAGCACCCGGAGCCAAAGGTAGCTGACAGTAAACTGTAAGTATTAAAGTGACATCCTCAAGGGGGAAATAAAAATAAAATTTAAAAACTTGGCTGGGCACAGTTGTTCATACTTGTAATCCCAACATTTTAGGAGGCTGAGGCAGGTGGATCACTTGACCCCAGTAGTTTGAGATGAGTCTTGGCAACATGGCAAGACCTCATCTTGAAAATAGAAAAAAACAACAACAACAACAACAAAAAACACAACAACAGGCCGGGCGTGGTGGTTCATGTTTGTAATCCCAGCACTTTGGGAGGCCGAGGCGGGAGATCACCTGAGGTCAGGAGTTTGAGACCAGCCTGGCTAATATAGTGAAACCTCATCTCTACTAAAAATACAAAAATTAGCTGGGCTTGGTGGCACCCTCCTGTAGTCCCAGCTACTTGGAAGGCTGAGGCAGGAGAATCACTTGAACCCGGGAAGCGGAGGTTGCAGTGAGCCAAGATCGTGCCACTGCACTCCAGCCTGGGTAACAGCGAGACTCTGTCTCAAAAAAACAAACAAACCAAAAAAAAAAAAAAAATTAGCCTGGCATGGTGGCAGGCTCCTGTAGTCCCAGCTACTTGGGAGACTGAGGCAGGAAAATTGTTTGAACCTGGGAGGTGGAGTTTGCAGTGAGCTGAGATCGTGCCATTGCCATTGCACTCCAGCCTGGGTGACAAAGCAAGACTC